>NC_079442.1:10583648-10751148 GCF_903798145.1 Danio aesculapii
ATGAAGCGGCGACGCAGTGTCACAGTAGGTAGTGCTGTCGCCTCACAGCAAGAAGGTCGCTGATTCGAGCCTTGGCTGAGTCAGTTGGCGTTTCTGTGTGGAGTTTGCATGTTCACCCTGCGTTCGCGTGGGTTTCCTCCGGGTGCTCCGGTTTCCCCCACAGTCCAAAGACATGCAGTACAGGTGAATTTGGAAGGCTAAATTGTACCTTTTGTAAAAAGGTTAATGCAACTAATCTTTAAATATAGTTTGTATTCAGCAGTGGTGGACAATTTATATTTTTACTTTACTGTACTTAAATCATAAAATACAGTTAAAAAACAACCAAGATTCAGGGCCTATCCCCGTTTTTTTCCTTTTTTACCACAAACACGTGTGGCAAGAATACTGTCATAATGAAAGCAAAAGTATGAGTTCATCTGATCTCACATGCCACCTATAAAACATGTGACTTGTTATTTTGTTTTGACATGTTTGGTCCTCAACCTTTAGCAAAACTTTTACAATCTTAAAATCATGAGACATTTGAATTATGTTATGTAGCATGTATTCTGTACTAGAAGATTGGATTTAATCTTTAAATATATTTAGTATTCAACAGTGGTGTACATTTGTTTTTACTTCACTTACAACAACAGATCTAGTGCCTATACTGTTTTTATTTATTTTTACCACAAACAATAAAAATACTGCAAGAATGAGTTGCAGTAAAAGCAAAAGCATGAGTTCACCCGATCTCTTGTGACATCTTTAAATAAATTGATTCTTTTTTTCTTTTAACCTTTACCAAAACTAATAAAATCTGAAAAAACATAAGACGTTTTACTTATGTTCTGAAGCGCACACTGTAGAAATTTTCACTTTTATCACATTATCTTATCTTTCATTATCTATTTACTTATTTATTTACACAAACCTGGACATTCTCTATGCTTATCTGGCACAATCTATGTTTTAGAAAACACTAAAATAATAAAAATAAACACAAATTGGATTAAAAGCATAAATTGGGGACCAAATGTCCCTATAGATAGAAATGCCTGTAAATTTGGGCCTTGTAATAATTTTTTTTGTGTTCCCCTTGAAGCAAAGGGCTCATAAATCACACAGAATTAGGAATTATGAAAATAAATGCAGATTGTATGCTGTGGGTGTTGAGTTAGGGGGACAGAATGTTTGTATACAGTATAAAAATCAGTGCCTCTCTGTGAATTCCCCAGCTGTAAAAGGGTGTGTGTGTGTGTGTGTTTGTGTGTGTGTGTGTGTGTGTGTGTGTGTGTGTGTGTGTGTGTAAGATAGTCCAGAACTATTAAAACTCCAAAACTATTCCAAATCTATAAAGTTGTTAATAAATAATTGCCATCAATTATTTTACAAATTTTTTACTATTTTAAAAGTCCATTGCTCACTGAGTCTTAACACCTACAGACAACTATTTTAATGATATAAACATAAAGTCTAAAGCACATGGCCCAAAAGCATTAAGGGAGTGTTCGAATCTACTTTTGCTATTTTAAGGACGGAAAAATAAGCTCTGCGCATGGTCTAAAAGACTAGTGCTTTTGTTGTTAAATGGCACGGTCTATATCAGTTCCTCAATTTAGCAACTCCTCAACATGCACCTTAACACATCTTCTTTTCAGACCAGCCTACCAATGAGTCCACAAAGTAGCGCAAAAGTTAAATAGGTGGAGACTTGTAAAATACCTTTTCCAAAAAAAAAAAAAAAAAAAAGCTGGAGTGTTCTTTTAAGAATGGGATTTTTAAACTTATCAGAGGTTAAAATTACACAGCAACCTTTTAATATTAAATCAAGCAAAAATAAAGTTTATTTTTTAATTTTTTTTTTGAAGATAAAGCATCAAGCAAGGTTTCCATACATTTATTCTAATGAGCAATTGTCCCCGCAGCACAAATGGTTGTGACATTTTGTGTGGTGTTCCCAGCTATGCCGACCAAGTCCATGGGTCACAGGAGAGGTGGGCTGATGAACACTGGCATGGGATAGACAACATCATGCTCTGTGTTTGACTGAGATAATTAGTCTAAATAAAGTTTTCATGTGCTCAGGTCAGTAGTAAACAGTATAAAGAGACCCTGTAAGTCTGAACACAGTTTATACACAAAGCTGTCATATTTCCAGCTGGTTATCTAAGAACAGTGTGGTGAAGAAGAGGAACTGAGAAGCACTAATGTAATGATCTCTTAATTATCACCAAATGCCCGGGCAATGGCAAATAGCTTTTGTTTTAGTTTTAATTTGATTAATAAAATTTTTAAGTTAATATTTACAAGTTATTTTTAACTATAATAAGTAAATACTGCTGTAAAACACCTTCGTTGTTTAAAGTGTTATTGCACTACTTTTCAATTTCTTGTTGAATTTTGCATATAAGATGTGATTAATTGTGGTTAGAATTTTTAATTGTTGTCCTGCACTAAATAGGGTGAGAAAGTGTTCGGCCCTTACTGATTTCTTGTTTTTTTGCATGTTTGTCACACATTAATGTTTCAGATCATCAAACAAATTTAAAAATTAGTCAAAAATAACACAAGTAAATACATCTTGCAGTTTTTAAATAAAGGTATTTGTTATTAAGTGATCACAACATGCTAAACTACATAGCTACTGTTTATATCCCCCACCACCCTCTTAAATAGGACCTGCCTGACAAAGTGAAGAAGACCAAATGATCATTTAGTCTAAAGTAATTGAAAAATAAACTTGAAAGAAAATAATTGAGATCTATCAGTCTAGAATATGTTGTAAAGCAATTGCCAAAGCTTTGGGACTGTAGTGAACCACTGTGAGAGTCATTATCTACTAATGGCAAAAAATATTGAACAGTGAAGAACCTTAACAGTTTTGACTGGCTGACCAAGATTATCCCAAGAGCGTAGCACCAACTGATCCAAGAGGTCATCTCTCACACCTCTCTTGCCTAAGTTAAGGTGAGTGTTCATGACTCCATCATAAGAAAGAGACCGGTCAAAAATGGTTTGCATGACAAAGTTCCAATCTAAAAACCTCTGCTTAATAAAAAGAACATAAAGTGTTGTCTCAGGCCCCGTTCACACTAATACATTTTAGTTTTAAAACAGCGTTTTACAAGGAAAACGATCCTCGTCCACACTAGCATTTTACCTCACGTTTCTGATCAGCTCTCCATCCACACTATAACGCTGAAAACGCATGTCATGTGACTGCAAACACACTCTGTCATGTGCTACTGTGTATGCGCACATCTGAGCTCCAGGCAGTCAGCAGGTGCTTTGAGCACACCTTCCCAGATGAGAGCAGTGCACGTCAGACAGTTCATCAAGGATCTTCCGCTAAATTCAATCTCACTATAGTTGTTAATCCTGATATTTAATTAATCTTGTCTCTATTTAATGGTCTTTTGAATCTTTTACTTGTTCTCAGGTAATGCGTTTTGGTTGCGCGTAATGATAAGTTAATATATTAATTTATATAACCACATACACTGATTCTGTATATTGACTGATTGCTTGCCTTTATTTCCTATATTGTATAAAATTATTGTATGTTATACTTTTATAATAGCCATTATTGATTATAAAACTGATATTCAGCAAAAGAGACATGGTATGTTTTGTATTTTTTTAAGAAAATGAAAGGAGGCAGTCTCTGTTTTGTTATAAAGACGCATACAGTGAAGATGACGATCATATACATATGTAGCTACAAGATGCCTCAACATGTTTAGTGTCTGTTAAGTTTATATCAAAATGAAAATAGGCAGTTCATGTTTTAATTTTATTGTTAAGGTAGTGAAACAACGTAGCCAGGGTGATGTAAATGAGGTTATAAAGTAGCCTACACTATTCCCTTTGAAGATTTACCCGCCGTATCCATGGGAGTTTGTTTTCCATATCAAACTTGCGAAGTCTGAACTTAAGGAAAAGGGTGCAAGACTGAAATTTGCAGCCTGATCTCACGAGAAAACGTAAGTATTTTACGCTTTGTCAGTTAAGTGGCTAATTCGTATGAATTCGTACGAGTTCAGTCGATTTTAAAGTATACGATTTTAAACAGGAGGCGTGGCACTTAACCCCACCCCTAAACCCAACCGTCTTTGGGGGATGAGCAAATCGTACTAAATTGTACGAATTAGATCGTACGAATTCGAACGAATTAGCCACTAAATTAAAAAGTTACGAATTGCCGTGAGATTGTGTTGAAATTTGTGCACTTACACTGTAAAACCCAAAAAGTTAAGGTAACTCAAACCATTTGAGGAAACCAATTGCAACAAACTATTTGAGTTAAAAAACTAATCTATATGAGTACTTTGAACTTAATCCATTTAAGTTGAAGTAATGAGGTATTTAATTAATCCATTAACTTCAACACTGAGTTCAAAACTCTTTTCAAATGAGTAGAATTAGCTTTCAGTCAATCTTGAGTGAACTACACTCATTTCATTTGATAAAGTTGACTGTTGGGTTTTACAGTGTAATATTGAGAAAAAAGCCCCAATCAGATGGGGCGAATGTCTGCAGCCACGCATTTGTTTTCCGAAGTCTGTTTTCCTCCATCCACAGTGACATGGAGCAGCAGCGTTATAAAATGAAAACAGCCTCATCAGCATTTTTCAAAAAGCTCTTTGTAACTGTGAAAAACTTATGCGTTTTAAAACTAAAATGTATTAGTGTAAACAGGGCCAGATAACATCTTGATGATCCCCAAGACAGTTAGCAAAATACTCTGTGGACTGACACGACAAAATTTGAGTCTATGTGTCCTGTTATGTGTTGTGTAAAAGTAACACTGCATTTCAGAAATAGCACGTCATACCAACAATTAAATGTGTTGATAGTTGTGTGATGGTCTGGGGCGTTTTGCCACTTGATGACCTGGAAGACTTGCTGTGATAAATGGAACCATAAATTATGCTGTGTATCAAAATATCCTGATGGAGACTGTCCAGCCATCTATTGATCTCAAGCTGAAGCAAACTTGGGTTCTGCAGCTGGACAATGATCCAAAGCACACCAGCAAGTCCACTTCTGAATGGTTGAAGAAAACCAAAATGAACACTTTGGAGTGGCCTAGTCAAAGTCCTGATCTAAATTCAATTGAGATTCAGTGGTATGACCTGAAAAAGGTATGCGATTCAGTGGTATGACCTGGCTCATGCTTCAAATATTGACAAATTACAAAAATTCTGCATAGATGAGTGGGCCAAAATTCCTCCACAGCGCTGTAACAGACTCATTGCAAGTTATTAAAAACACTTTATTTTGCTTTCCTTTAATTATAACAACTCTTCATTTCAAAACTGCATGATGTGTTTACTTGTATTATCTTTGAATAATGTTTAAATTTGTTTGATGATTTGTAACATTAAAGTGTGACAAACATGCAGAATAATAAGGAATCAGTATGGGGGCAAACACTTTTTCACACCATTGTATAAAATACATACAATTCACAAATAAATAAGATAAGAATGGGATTGCCTTTGCTGAAATGCCTATTTTTGTTATAATGGTGTATTTTATATTAGTATATGAAGCCTCTAAGTGAATCAAGAGTTTTCTTTTATTTCTTGTCTCAATACAAAGCCAAGTTCAAGTTGAGGCAAGATCAGATGCATAATCTACATTGGTTGTAATTTTCAAAACACTGACAACCCTTTTTTTAGGTTCAGCTCCTGTGCTTGGCATTTACCTTTTTTAAGCATGCTTTCAGTATGCCTGCTTGGTCTTGTTGTCGTTGCGCAAGAAATGAAAGGTCGTCAATATTTTGCTAATAGCAATTTCTATATACTGTATATCTACTGATATATTGAAATTACTCCAGGGGTCTTGTTTATAATATGTATAAAACTTTATGTACAAAAACCTCTAATAATAATGTAATTGCATTTATTTATGATAATGGCTCATACAATGTTTTAAAGTGATTCAATTGAGTCAATAATTAAGTTAAATATGTTAGTGTTTACTTACAGCTGTGAGTACCCATCACGTTATAGATCACAAATGTTGCGTGGGAAGTGTCAAATTATATACTAAATATGTGTTAATCTTTTACACTTATACACATTTTTGTTGAGTTATCATTATATTTTGCATTAATTACATAATTTTATATAATATTTTTCACTTGTAACACTACTCTGTATAAAATGAATCAGTCTGGCTGATACCAGAAATTCACAACAAAAAATAGCACTCACCAAACTAATTCTTATTCATTATCCACAACACCAAATAAATTGATGAGCATGATGATGTAACTGCATTCCTAAATGACCATGAAAGAGGACAGAAAATCCAATTTCCTTGTTATGCCTCTCACCCGCTCCTCCAGAGCCAGAGCAGACACCCCATCAAAAAGCAGCTTATTTTCACCCAGACATTTTAAAAAACTATTAATCAGCTGACAACCAATCAAAAGCTTTCCTCCTGCAACAGACCAATGAGGAGATCAGGAATGCTGAGAGCTCAACCAATCAGAAAGACCATTCGAATATTGTCAATCATTATGAAGAAAGTGCCATTTTGGTGTAAGGTACATTTTGTTTAGGATAGTAAAGGAAAGACCTCGTGCACTCTCACTTTCACAGACAGATGTCCCACTACAGCATCCATTATGGACTAATTAAAGAGTTGAGAAGAGGGGAGAAACAGACTCTCACCTGACCTTTGAGGCATTTTGAACTCTGGGTTAGAAGAGGATCACACTGAGCACAGGAATTACTTTAGTTTTTTAAACAGAATATTGTCGAGCAGTGGTAAATTAGAACTGGACTAGACACTTCAAGTGCAAGTAATGCCAGGACCTTGGTAAGAAATTCACCTCCAATCAACATTATCATCACAGAAAACAGAAGAAGCGCACACTGGTTTCCATGGAGTCCAATATCTCAGGATCCTTCCTCTTTAACAACAGCTTGAACCAATTTCCCTCAGACATCAAGGCCCCAGTGTGCCAGTACTCCATTCCCAACTCCTTCTACAAGCTCGGCCCTGCCAATATCAACTCACAGTTACAGGCTGGCACTCCGCATGGCATCAGTGACATTCTGAGTCGATCCATGGTGAGCGGTCCAGGAACCCCTGCACTATTGTCCGGGTACCCATCCATGGGTGGCTTTGGGACAACTGTTCCCAGTCCGGGGGTGTATTATAATCGGGATTACACCCCATCAGGGCTGAGCACTTTCCCTAAATCTGTTGTCGAATGTGCAGGTATGAAGGGTAAAAGCAGCAGCTGCTGGGTGGATGGAGGGTATGAGTGGAGAGGAGCAAGACAGCAGTGTGGCAACAGTAAGTCTGAGCTTTGATTAAAGTATTATGTGTGGTACTAACAATGTAACGTTTTCCTAGTTTGCTGGTTAATAAATGTATCAATTTTATTTATTTATGTGTGTCATTTATATATACATTTGTCATCATTTACTCACTGTCCACTAGTTCCAAACCTGTTTATTTGTTCTGTTGAGCACAAAAGGTGTTTTGATAAAACTTGTTTAACCGTTAGTCATTGATTTCCATATATTTCCCTATGAATGTCAATAGTTACCAGTTTCCAACATACTTAAAAATATTTTTTTTGTGCAATATAAACATGTGAAAATTTGGAACCATTTAAGGATTAGTTAATTTTTTATTTTAGGGAGAACTATCCTTTTTTTATTTTTTTTTTTTTTTTGAAAAAAAGAATAAATAAAGCCCCTCAAAATGACTGTGCACATTCAATTCAATTCATGTCACCTTTATTTGTATAGCGCTTTTACAATGTACAGTAGGTTGTGTCAAAGCAGCTTTACATAAAAGGTCATAGTAAATAGGAACAGTGTAGTTCAGTTTTTAGTGTTTAAATTCAGTTCAGTTTAGCTCAGTTCAGTGTGATTTAAAAATCACTACTGAGAGTTCAAACACTGAAGAGCAAATCCAATCCACATCCCTGTGTGCATGTATGAACTGTATATGCGTGTACAGTATCTATCTATCTATCTATCTATCTATCTATCTATCTATCTATCTATCTATCTATCTATCTATCTATCTATCTATCTATCTATCTATCTATCTATCTATCTATCTATCTATCTATCTATCTAGAGAAAAGTTTTATTAAACAGTTATATCCATTAAAATAAGAGCTTGGTCACATAACACCTTTAGAAATAGAAAGACAATACATTTACATGCAAACAAGTTCAAAATCTCTACTAAACGTATTACTATTTTTAAATTTTCTATAGATTTTCCCAGTTTATTAAAATTTTATTTAAGATTTTTTCACAACATATTACTTTAGTATATTCATTTTTGGACTGTGACCTTAAGTTTTTTTTTGTTAGATTAGTTCTAGTTTTGGCTTTGGTACTGACTTATCCAATGTATATGCATAAATATGTATTATTTTAAAGCCTCCTATAGAAGAGTATTAAATTAAAAGAGAGATAACAAGAAATATAGCAACATTTTAATTGGATTAAAATTGTTCGGCAAACCATTATTTGATCCACTGCAAATGTTGACTTTATAGTAGGTGAGCAAAACAAATTAGATTGATGAGATTGGGTTGGATATCTATGTGATTTTATAGTGTATACATACAACTGGCTATTTTTCAAATTGCTCAATAAAATAAAAAAAATAAATAATTCCATCCTTTTAAACTATTCATTATGTTAATATCTGGTCGTAAATGTTAAAAATATACTTAAATATAAATAAATAATATTAAATATATAAACATACAACTGTATAACAGAAAACTTCATAAGCATTTTACAGCATATTGTGCTGTGTATACAATTAAAAAATTTAAACATTAAAAAACAATACAAATAAATGATTAACATTTGTTAATTTTTAAGTCTATTCAAGTTAATTTGTATAGCGCTTTTTAGAATAATTATCAGAAAGAGTAATGGTGTTGTTTGGACAATACAGCTGTCAAGCATACAGTTAAAGAAACACCTTAAAATATATATCATCAGATGTTATTGTTTTTTTACCTCTTAGTTTCTATAGTCTTAGAAGTTGTCATCTCTTAGTGTTGTCTTAAAAATGTTTTGTTGCATAAACAATTAAAAAATGTAACTGAATGAATGACATGCTTATTTATTTGTTTAACTAGTTTTTCCTTGATCCATTTGATCAGCATACATGTCATAATGTTCAGTGAAACTAAATAATAGTGTGTTTTATCTGTAGATATGGGGCATAATCCTGAGAATGTGGGGAAAAAAAAGCACACAAGACCTACATTCAGTGGGCATCAAATCTTTGCTCTGGAGAAAACCTTTGAACAGACCAAGTACTTGGCAGGACCAGAGCGAGCCCGACTGGCATATTCGCTAGGGATGACGGAGTCACAAGTTAAAGTAAGAGAACACACAATAATATAGAATTTTAAGGTCATTATATAGCATTTTCCAACAAAACTACATCATGGATAATGCAGATGGTAAAGTTGGTTAAGTTGCAGGGAGGTATCCCTGTCGTATAAACATTATCAAAGAGAGAATTTATTTTTACTTATTTCTCATTACAGCACAAATAACAGTACCATTGTGCATTTGACGATTTTTTTTTCGTCGCAGGTGTGGTTCCAGAATCGGCGTACTAAATGGCGGAAAAAGAGCGCAACGGAGCCCAGTTCCACACAGACCTCGCGTGGGGAGAGTGCAGGAGACGGGTCGGAGAATGAGGTGGAGGACGAGGAGTACAACAAACCTCTGGACCCCGACACAGACGATGAGAAGATACGACAGCTGCTGCGCAAACACCGTAGAGCTTTCTCAGTACTGCGCCTGGGGCCGCACCATATCTGAAAGAGAACGCTTCCATATCACCTACAACGGGACAATAACATACATATTTATTCCATAATAAACCCGAGAGGTCTGAAATTATACAAAGATACAGTGACAAATAACCGTTAAATAACTTGGTAGCACTTTCTATTAACAATATTCAAAAAATGTCTACCATTTTTGTCAAAAAAAGACAACCTTTAGCCTATAAAGTGGTAAAAAAAAAAACAGAGAATGCGTCCGTAAATTAGCAGTTTTTCGTATTCTGTAATTCATGTTTATATATATATATATATATATATATATATATATATATATATATATATATATATATATATATATATATATATATATATATATATATATAATTTATTTTCCTTCTTTATTCATGCTTTTGATTCGCGTTATGGTACCTTGACAATTCTTAAAAAGTTGGAAAAAGTGAGTTGGTGTTGTATATTATGGTAGCCTACAAACACCTTGTTATAAGCTGCCAGTACATTTTCTGTTTACATTTATTTCTATTATTTCTTACACCGGATATTATTTCAAACTACTAAAATGTTAATTTGTTAAACAGTCACAAAAGTCACTTTGTTAAGGTTTCAATATCAAAAGTCGACAGAGCAGAGATCAAGGTCCCATAATGCGCATTTCACAACCCTAAATAAACGGAAAACACAAACTACGGAATCGGTTAACGGATTTTTTTTTAGAATGTAGGCTAACTGGAATTGCGAATGAAGATTACAGCAACTTGAAAAGTCAGATTTATTGCGTGAAAGTCACATTTATTTTCACATGAGAACGCCGCGGGCGTGACAAATGTGTGTCGAGATTTGCAAGTCTTATTTAATTCTATTTTATATGAATTTCTTACCATATTATTTTACTTTTAACGTATGGCATAAACACACTGGTTTGACCGTTTACTGACATTTGTGAATCATTTACTCATTAAGCTGCAAATGAATCGAAATTCTAATGTAATAGCATTTTTTTGCATTACACAAATTAATACAACATATTTATACTGATATTTATATGAATTCTATTTAATTTTGCATTTACAAGGTTTCATAGAAAGTGTTACTGAGTTAAAATCTGTATTTAAAATGCTGAAACTTATTCAAAGATAAAAATGCATTTTTAATAATTCAGTAAAATGCAAGCAGACACGCGACTTTATAGTGTAGGCTATTCTTGCTCTTTTTTATGAATAAACAGTATAGATGTAGGCCTATGTTATTTTTTCTTTTCTCTCAAATGTTTCCACAATTATGATATGACGTGTGTTTTGTTTGTCCTTGTTATAAAATGTTACAATTTGTCCAATAATATTCACACACAGTGATGTCTTGTTTAGCACATAAAATCTGCTGTCACTACCATTGATTTAAGCTGCTCTTTAGATTTAGATTAGATTAGATTCAATTTATTGTCATCACACATGTACAAGTACAAGGCAACGAAATGCAGGTACAGCATGTAGTGCGAGTAAAGGCTAACTAACCTGCAACATTTTCAGTCATAGATCGGCTCAAGTTCAGATCGTGATGTTTAGCATGTTTTCACTGTGCCATACAATAATTGTAAAGAGATATTACTTATTGACTTTTTAAAAGCTCTCGAATATAGGGTAGACCGATATTCCCCCAATAATTCAAAACATGAAATTAAAATGAACAAATAAAAACCAAATGTTGCTAATTTAAAACGTGTATCTGTAAATGAATTATGATGGAAATGCACAATAAATGTCTGTTTTCAGTGTTGAGTTTGTCCTGTTATGTTGAAAGCTACAATCTCTTTTATCCTTACATTTGCAAAAATTGACATTTTAAAATGGTAAAAATTCCAAAACTCAGATTATAAAAAGAATTCGTTTTAAGGATAATAAGATAATGGTTTAGCTTTAAGCTTGTGTCGAAAAATGCCACTGAATGTAAAATTACCTCTGATAATTCAAAAGCAAATCAGCAAGCACTTGATATAAAGTGGTCATTTGTCAACTGTCAACTAATGGCTCCTTTCAGACCAGTTGTCTACAGGGAGAGATTAGTCAGATCTAAGATCCTTTAATCAACATCACACAGCAGATGGTGTTGGTGTATGTGTGTGTGTGTTGAGTATCTGTTTGTATGCACATCTTAACTGCACTTCAGTTAAATGGACTCATAATGATTATGATATGATCAATTAATGTAAACTGACTCAGTTTGAAACAACTGACCAAACAGTCATTAATCGATCTTCCCATTAATGCTAATTTTAACAACAGCTGCACAACTTTAATTGTTAATAAAACTCAATATATTAGGATTCATAGTGTTTCTGAATAATAAACTGGTTTCTTAATTTTCCTAACCCCAGTAAGTCATATGTTACTTTAAAGAAATTAATATTAAATTGATCCATCGTGACTAAAGTTCTTTGTATACTGAGGTCAAACTGATCTATCTATCTATAGTTGAAGTCCGAATTATTAGCCACCCCATTTGATTTTTTTCTTACATTTTCTAATATTTCCCAAATGATGTTAACAGAGCAAGGACATTTTCACAGTATGTCCGATAATATTTTTTCCTCTGGAGAAAGTATTATTTGTTTTATTTTGGCTAGAATAAAAGCAGTTTTAATAAAAAAAATGTATGGTCAAAATTATTAGCCCCTTTAAGCTATTTTTTTCCATTGTCTACAGAACAAACCACTGTTACAATGACTTGGCTAACCTGCAGAGTTAACCTGTATTAACCTAGTTAAGCCTTTAAATGTCACTTTAAGCTGAATACTAGTGTCTTGAAAAAATATCTAGTAAAATATTAAGTGCTGTCATCATGGCAAAGATTAAATAAATCCTCTTTGTGTTTAAAATTTTTTTTCTGTTCGTTAAACAGAAAATGGGAAAAAAATAAACGGTCTAATATTTTTGGGGGGTGGAGTGCTAATAATTCATAGTCAATTACAAGTCATTACAATCAACAATAATCAATATCTTAGTTTGAACAGATTTTACAATTTGATTACACTGTACATTATATCAACATGCTACAAAATCATCTTTTAGGAATAAAAAACACAATGCTCATGAATATAATTTACAGTTTATTACGAAATACTACAGCATATTTAAGAAAACATTCATTTGTGCAGCTCAAGGTAGTACATCAAGGGGGTCTTCACACTGTTTCAGGTCAATTCAACTTTCCCCAGCACATGAGGTATGATTAGAGTAAATGCACTGCAGCTATTGTATCTACTGCATTTTACAACTGTTTCAACAGATCTACCAAACACAAGATTAGACAAATATAATAAAACTTTAAGAAATAAAAAACTTTATTTTTAGGAAATAAAAGAATATTTGGCACAGTCTCAAGCATTGTGTACATCATTAGTCACTATATAGAGTGGAAAGTGAATTTTTAAGTGTGAATATGACTGTTTAGGCAAGATTTATGCATATGTTTACTCTAAACAACCTATAATTTCCTAGTGGCAAATCTAATCCTATCGACAAGTTTCCCCCTGGCCAAGCAGTATTCCATTTATTTTAAACTTCTCACAACAGCACTATCCATCTTCTGGACAAACGCAATTTTCAATGGTTCTGGGCTCACACCATAACAATGCTTTAAACATTGCCTCACATTCTAAGACATACGAAAGAAATAAGCACAAAAGAGACAAAGAATTTTTTTTAAAAAAATAAGCTACATGACGATTTTATAACTCTGAAATTTTTTTTTTAAAAATAATATCTATATCTATCTATCTATATATATATATATATATATATATATATATATATATATATATATATATATATATATATTCCTTTTATTATGTATGGTCTTAAATTGCTCACCGCAAAGTAAAGTAAGCCCCCAAAAGAAGTGCAAATATGAAAGGCTACATACATGTTTAACTTAGCATGCTAACGACAGTGAACATAAATCTTAAAAGACTGTAGTGTTTGTGTTTATCAGTAAAATCTCAAATGCTAAATGACATTGACGCCGCTCCTACAGTGACTCCGTGGCCTCCTATTGAACACGGTTTGGAGCAATGCCCCCGAGAACAGTAAATTATGTTGACCATACCATGAATCAACTACAACAAGTCCATTATTGACAGGTGGGCTGCACCATTTAACCCTCACACGTAAATTATGCATGGAAGTTCAGATTCTATTGATTTAATCAATAAATTCATGTTGGGTTAAGATGTCTGAGCTTGTCATACTTTGCAAGTTGCTTGATTTTGAAAGGAAATGAGCAATGTGTTGTGGAGGGATGTTTTAGAATGAAGATATTACTAATATGATTTCTACATATTTTGACTGCTCAACATTTTGACGGTAAAACAAGATGATTTAAAAATAGCTATGCAGCCCAACCTATTTATAATTTAAAGTCAATTAGTAACGCAAAGTAAAATATAAAACAATTTACAAACCAGGTTATTACCACTCTGAATCCTAAAATATGAACCTTGGTAATAGCAACTAGCTTTAAATGTATTTAACGCTAAACCAACACAGATGAAAACAATAGCATGCACTGACGATTTAACACAATTACAACAATAAACACATTTCAGAATTTAGGCTCCACATTAGCATTCAACATTTCACTAGTGCTCTAATTAAAAGTCTGGGAGGCTTCCAGGCCAGAGCACTCTGGGTTGGATTTCCATAATTCTCAAGTGCTAATGGCTTAATAATTTGTCCCTTGCTGTCCTGTACATATTCTATTGATCCCAGAGTCTGACTAACAACTCCACAGAGACAATGACTGACGCTGAAAACTCACCGAAGCCCATAAGTGCTGAGGTGAGTGTAAATTTATACTCACACATCTAGAAGTGTAAAGACTAAAAAGATACTAGCTGAACAATTCCTATTAAAGGCAAATTCACATGGATGAAATGCAGATGATGATTCCGGACTGAAACCAAAGCTTGTGCGTCGCAGCAGCTTGCGTTTGGATATGCTGTGCTTTTTTTTAGCAATCCTTACAATGATTCGAAGCAAACCAATGAAGTTGTAATCTTGAGTTCTTATACTAGATGTATAATCTGAAACTTGGCTGCTTGTAAAAGGTGAGGAGTTGTGAGCTTGTGAGTAAAGTGTCTGTGTTCTTCTCTTAAATTTATCCCTTTTTATTTTTTTTGTTCAGACATTTCTAAAGTCATGCTGATCATGCTTGAAGTCTTTGTTAAAAACTTTGATGAGAAAACCAGACGGCAAAAAGAAGAAAAGTAGCATTTCCACGTAAGCTTGCCAGGAGATTTCAATGGTCATGTGTGCTGGGTTGGGTAGGGGCCTGCTCATTGTCTCCATGTGTAAAAGTGAACATGTACTTGCTGTGTAGCCTGGCATGGTGGGTAGAGACGTCCAAAGAATAACCTCTTGGTAGACAATGAACAACACAGGAAACCTTGATGAAGAGAGAAACGAGTTACACATATATTTACATTTATAGCCTTTATTTATGTGCTTATAAAAACCTTTTAATTCATTAGTTTTTATTATGGGTATTTGACATATATTTTGAAAGGCTACTGAAAATAATATATGGAGGAAAAAGGTTAAAATAAATAGTGACTAAATTTTTAAACCAACATCTTGATATTGTAAAAGATGTAAAGAGTGTAAATCTAAAGAAAGAAATTGGGTTTATGAGTATGTAAAAATGTGCTTATAAAGATATACAACCCCAAAAAATAAGAGAAAGTTAGAACAGTATGGAGAACGCACAAAAAAAGAAAGTAGTGATTTCCAAATTTACTTTGACTTGTTTTCCACTGAAGACAATATGAACACAAAATATTGTCTGTTTTGTCTGGTCAACTTTATTTCATTTGTAAATATACAGTTGACGTCAGAATTATTAGCCCCCCTTTGATTTTTTTTTTTTTTTAATATTTCCCAAATGATGTTTAACAGAGCAAGGAAATTAATTTGTATGTCTAATAATATTTTGTCTTCTGGAGAAAGTCTTATTTGTTTTATTACGGATAGAATAAAAGCTTTTAATTTTTTAAACACCATTTTAAGGACAAAATTATTAGACCCTTTAAGTTATATTTTTTTCAATAGTCTACAGAACAAACCATAATTATACAACAACTTGCCTAATTACCCTAACCTGCCTAGTTACCTAATTAACCTAGTTAAGCCTTTAAATGTCACTTTAAGCTGTATGGAAGTATCTTGAAAAATGTCTAGTAAAATATTATTTATTGTCATCATGGCAAAGATAAAATAAATCAGGTATTAGAAATGAGTTATTAAAACTATTATGTTTAGAAATGTGTTGAAAAAGTCTTCTCTCCATTAAACAGAAATTGGGGAAAAAAATAAACAAGGGGGCTAATAATTCAGGGGGGCTAATAACTCTGACTTCAACTGTACATCCTTTCCTGTCATTCAAACTTGCAACACATTCCAAAAAAAGTTGGGACAGGAGAAATTTAGTGCTAGTAATCGGGTAAATTGGTTAAATAATGATGTGATTTGAAAACAGGTGATGTCAACAGTTTATTGTAATTCAAATTTGGTACAAAAGCAGCATCTACTCCTTTAGGAGAAAAGATGAGCTGAGAATTACCAAATATGTGAGAAAGTTATTGAAATGTGTAAAAACAATGTTCCTTAAAGAAAGATAGGAAGACATTTTGGATTTTTCACCATCAACAGTGCATAACATAAATAAAAGATTTAAGGAAACTGGAGGATTTTTAGTGCGGAAAGGACAAGGGCGCAAGCCTTAGTTGAACTGCCGTCAATTTGTCAGGTGGCACATGGCTCAAGACAACTTTGGCAAACCTCTGGGTTCGAAGACAACTGGATGAACCATCACACTGTGGAAACATGTACTGTGGTCAGATGAATCAGTTTGTTGGGTATGTTTTGGGAAAAATGGACGCTGTCTGTTGTGGACCAAAGAAGAAAAGGATTATCCAGACTGTTACCAGCAACAAGTCTAAAAGCCAGGGTCTGTCATGGTATGGGGCTGTGTCAGTGCCCTTGTCAAAGGTAACTTGCACTTCTGTGATGTAACCATTAATGCTGAAAAATACATTTTGATACATTGAGATTTTGGAGCACAATATGCTGCCTTCTTTTCCAAGGTCAACCATGCATATTTCAACAAGACAATGCAAAACCACATTCTGCACACACTACAAAGTCCTGGCTGCAGAGGAAGAGGATACCAATACTTGACTGGCCTGCCTGCAGTCCCGACCTGTCTCCAATAGAGAATGTGTGGCACATTTTGAAGTGCAAAATGCGTTGATGAAGACCCCATACTGTTGCCCACCTTAACAGAAATGGGACAAAATTACACCTGAAACATTTCATCACCTGGTGTCTTTAGTCCCTAAACATCTTTCGTGCTTCACGGTTGCTTCTTTTTTCGAAATGTGTTGCAAGAACCAAAATTGGAATATGTGTTTATGTTGAAAAAAAAACACAACAAATAATGTACACTATGTTGTATTGCCTGCACTGAAATGCAAGTAAAAGTTCATTTAGAATCACTATTTTCTTTTGCCATACTGTCCCAACTTTTACTGATTTGTTGTTATGGAAATTATGAATGATTTGTTTGGAATTAAAATGTATAATATTTTTGAGTAAATTCAGAGAAGTATTTATTTTTTATTCTTTCTCATTATGTCCGTGTAACGTACTGCAAATTACAGTCACTCACATATACTTGCAGTACATAGTTTTGTCCGACAGTTTGATGATTATATAGCTCTATATTGCATTTGTGTTATATTGTATTGAAAGCACATAATTTGTTTACATTCTGTAATAGAAATATGTTTATATTTTTCTATTTATTAATTCTATATATTTTATATTTAAATATTCTATTATGTTATTTGTTATAAATGCTATTTAAGGATGTCAGGGTTCTGCCACTCTGGTCTTGTAAATTCTTGTTTTGGTGGCAGAGTCCTGACACTAGCTCTGTCTTGTCTTGTAGTGCTTGGCTCGAGTTTTCTTGGGTTGAGCACTTGTTTTGTCATTATCTGGGTGCGCGTCATCATAGGTGTACTCGTGTTTGTGTCTCTTGTACTCGTGTTTGTGTTTCGTCAGCATCGCGCTGTTTCATTCTCAGCGTCTCAGTCTAGTTGGTTTCGGTTTTGGTTGGCGCTGAGATGAAACATGTGCGTTGCATTTATGTGAGCGCACGGTAAAGTGTTTTCACTTATCGTGTGCTCGTGTCTTGCGTCTGTCAAAGCACGTGGCTCTGTGTTTACATTGGTCGCGTGCTTTTGTGTGCTTCAGTGTTTGTCTAGTCATAAGAACACGCGGTTAATGAGTTCTCTCATTGGCTGCGTGTTCTTGTCCTGTTTAACGTGAGCACCTGGCTTGTGTTGTCTCTTTGTGTCAGGTGCTCTATCGTCTAGTCCCACCCTCCTTGTTAACCCATTATTAATTTATGAGATTCACATGTCTAACACCTGTTTTGTTCACCTGTGTGTTAATTTAGTTCTGCTTATATTCTCCTCATGTCTGCTGTCCTGTGCCAGTTCGTCGTCGATATTTTCCAGTCCTGTGTGTTCCAGCCCTGATCCCTGCCAGCCTGCCCAGTCTTGTTTGTTTATTGATTTCATTGGTGTTTTCCCCCTTGGGGTAGTTTATTTTACTATTTATTTTTTTGTTTTAGTTTAATAAAACCCATATAATTTCTGCACTTGAGTCCTTGCCCCCTTTTTCCCCTTACCGACTGTGACAAAGGGAATGCTAACAAAATTAGAAATAGAAAAGAAGATTTTTTTCCTACTATGGAAGTCAATGACCGCAGGTAAATATCTTATCTTGTGTTTTACAATATAAATCAACAGATAAAAGAATTTCATAATTTCAAGTGGTTTGGAACCACTTGAAATTATGAAATTCTTTTATCTGTTGATTATATTGTAAGTAAATGTATATTTTCAGATGGACTCTCCCTTTAATTACTCACCCTCGTATCGTTCCTGTCCCTGAGACCTTTGTTCATCTTTGGAACACAAATAAAATTAGTTCAGTGATCCAACTGTAATCATACACAGTTCCAAGGATACTTTTGTGCAATCAAAACGATTTTGTTTGCCTATATCTTCCTCGTGAAGTTGTGAATCTAATGGCAGTAAATTGAACAGGCCATAATGCATGCTAATGACTTCATGAGAAAGAGAAGACACTGGCGAACAAAGTTGTTTTTACAATTTTTTTTGGGACACTAAAGTGTTCATGGAGCTTCATTTGACTAGTTAAACCACTGAAGTCATTTAGAGGTTTTTGGTTCCTTTTATGGACTTGGAGTAATAAATAGTAGAATTATAATGTTTAGATGAACTAACCCTTTAAATTATACTATTTAGGTTTTTTAGTTTTCAATTATAGCAGACTAAAATTTTTACAAAGGATGTTATATTGACATTGTCTTAAATTTTAAAAAAGGCAATCAATGCATTTTACACCAACAATATTTAATGTAAAACCCTAGGATTACTTCTGTCTATAAATTAAGTTTATTTGATCACCACTGGCTGACCACATGGCAAACCGACAGCAATATTATACCTATCTAATGCCCAGACAAGTGTAACCTATAGAACACGCATAAAACTAGCAGCCAAACAAAATCCCTGCCCTAAAAATGCCAATAGGGGACAACAATGCAAGATAGATGTGTATACTGTGTTTCTCTAATTAATGAACACTGGTGCTTTTAAGGTGCTGTGCAAAGATTTGTTTATGTAGGCTTAAGAGGCAGAGAATCCTACAGACATAAATAAGGGGTGTATCTTGCCTCATGCTTGATCTCAGTTGAGTGTCACAATAAATGAGGGCATAAGGGCTGCTAATGGCTCCTTGTGGAAGATCAGAACAGAGTCCTTAAATCTGTTCTATATGAGTTTTTTCGGTTAATAAGCATAATTGTCTGCTACCAGTGTCATGACTACTGTTGCTGCATAAGTACCATTGACAGTCGAAACAGACCATTTAAATGTGAACAGTTTTTATTTTTTCTTAATACATCTTCCTGTTGGAGGCATTTTCTTCCTCCTGGAGCCATTTTCATCTAGAGATTGCCTATTAAAACTAACTGTTTTTTGAAGACAGTCCACTGTTACCTTTTTTTTTTTTTTTTTAAGTGACATCGGCCCATTCTACACAAGTTGATATGCTTCTTTAGGGTCTTAATTAAAAGTGAATAACTTTTCATTGGTTATATTTCTTAATGGTAAGTGTAATTAAGCACCATTTCACCCTGTAAAAAACCCTTCAGTCCACAGTGAGCGTTTCACATTTTATCTCTTTATACACTATTGGGGTGGAGCTCACTCTGCCGCTTTAAAAGGCTGGATCATGAATGGCAGTGGTACCCTACTGATCCATACTTGAGGAGCTAAACCTGTGCATCACACACAGCTCTCAACCAAGCCTTGAACATCTGCTGATTTTTGTCTGTATATATTTTTATCTTTCATAAAGCAAGTTTTGCCCTCACCTTCTTGCATGTTCTCCCTGTGTTTGTGAGAATTTCCTTCGGGTGCTCCGGTTTCCCCCACAAGTCCAAAGACATGTGGTATAGATGAATTGGGAAGGCTAAATTGTCCATAGTGAATGAGTGTGCATGGATCAAGGGCTTCCGCCGTGTAAAAACACATATGCTGGCATTGGCGGTTCATTCCGCTGTGGCAACCTCAGATTAATAAAGGGACTAAACGAAAAGAAAACGAATGAATGAATGAATATACAAATTTATTCTATTTGCTATTTGGATTCTGGAAGAGGAAACATATGAACCTCTAAAGACACATCTGAACACACAGCCAACTGCATGCCAGGATCGATTCATTGTTCAAATGCAGAAAAATAAAAGGCCCAATTGTTAGCCACATTACTATCTTTTTTTAAAAAAAAGGGGTGGGACAAGGCTGTAGTCCATAGTTTGTTTAAAGGTGGGCACATTGAAATAGCTAGGTAGTTATGTCTAAACTGCAGTCATTTAAAGGGGTCAAGAATGGGATATATGTATTAGATAATTTATATATATATATATATATATATATATATATATATATATATATATATATATATATATATATATATATATATACTTATATATACTTATATATACACACACACACACACATATATATATACATTTACATATACATAAACATATACGTTTGCTTATGTGAGTCTGTATGTGCTCAGGATTAAGAGGAGTGACTGCTGGACTTCGTTTCGCCCTTCTGTTCCTGCCCCAGTATCCCAGTGTCCTCGCCCTCCATTTGTAGCCCTGTTGGCTTTATTTGACAGTGTCTCTTAAACTTTTACTTGCATATTGGATCCTTCTCTGTACCCTTATTTACACGTGACAGAACGAACTGACCTTGTCATGGATCCAGCGAGTGTATCCCAGATCTCCGAGTACGTCTCACTCAGTAACGCCAGGATTGATCGGCAGGATGAGGCATTAGCCACCACCGCCCAGGCGATTCAGGCTCTGGTCGGCTAGGTCTCTTTGCTCACCACTCAGGTCCAACAGCTGGTTACTGGACCGGCTCAAGCTAAGGCCGCACCAGCCCCTGAAGTGTTGCTAGCACCAGTGGTTACTAATCGCCTTGTTGAACCTCGCCTTCCTCCTCCGACCTGCTATTCCGGAGAGCCTCACTAATGCCGGTCCTTTCTATCCAAGTGTTCCTTGTATATTACGCTGCAACCGTCGTTGTTCTCCACGGAGCAGTCTAAGGTCACCTTTGTGATCACTCTCCTTTCGGGTAAGGTGGCTCAATGGGGAACTACAGCCTGGGAACAGAAACTGCCATGCTGTTATACTTTCGAGCTGATGTCCAAAGAGCTCAAGAAAGTTTTTGATCGGGCCGCTTCCAGGAGAGAGGCCGCCCGAATCCTCGCTGAACGAGGAGGCGCAGTGGGACATGTTCCTGCATGGACTATCAGAGCGTCTTCAGGACGAGATCAATACAGTAGATATTCCAAAGACTTTGGATGAACTAGTGGATCTGGCGGTCCAGGTGGACGCCAGATTGCTTCGCCGAGAGAACCGCAGGCAGCAAGTCAGGTTTTTGGAGCCGGTCTCTGGTCCTCCGGCTTTGGCTGCGGTGGCGGAAGTGAAGAGCGTTGACCCGGAACCGAGGCAGGTGGGCAGATCCCTCTTGTCCGTGCAGGAAAAGCGCCGGCGGAGAGAGGAGGGACTCTGCCTTTACTGTGGTGGCGCGGGACATTGTGTGGTTTCTTGTCCAGTAAAAGACAACACCCATCAGTAGGTAAGAGGTTACTGATGGATGAAATTAATCTGGATAAACCCTCTGCGGCGGCTACCTTATTGCCCGTCACCTTATCATGAGGTTCCGGAAGCCAGAACACCCATGCCCTTGTTGATTCCGGGGCAGAGGGGAATTTCATTGATTCCAGTTTTGCTTTCAGTTTTAAACTTCCGGTTATCGCCCTTTCACAACCCATTGCAGTACGTGCCCTCAGCGGACTTTCCCTTCCCTACTATCACTCACTCCACTAAACCCATAAAGATGATCACGTCCGGAAATCATGTTGAAAAAATATCATTTTTTTTAACAGACTGTTCAAACACACCGGTGGTTTTAGGTCATCCTTGGCTGGTCCTCCATAAACCTCACATTAACTGGGGTCTTAATACGATATTCTCGTGGAGTGAGAACTGTCATGAGTCTTCTCTTTCGTCTGCTCGTTCTGTTGTGTCCTGTTCTGTGTTTCAGGAGGAGCGCATGGACCTGTCAAACGTGCCCAATGAGTACCTCGACCTGAAGAGAGTGTTCAGTAAGTCTCGGGCTGCTTCTCTGCCTCCTCATCGTCCCTATGACTGTGCTATAGACTTATTGCCAGGTACATCTCAGCCTAAAGGCAAACTATACTCTCTTTCTATTCCTGAGAGGGAGGCCATGGAGAAATACATATCTGATTCTCTAGCGGCTAAGATCATTCGCCCTTCTTCTTCACCGGCGGGGGCGGGGTTCTTTTTCGTGAAAAAGAAAGATGGGTCTCTTCGACCTTGCATAGATTATCGAGGGCTGAACAACATCACGGTGAAGAATACATATCCTTTGCCACTGATGTCTTCAGTGTTCGAGCGTCTGCAAGGGACATCTTTTTTCACGAAATTAGATCTCCGCAACGCATATCATTTGGTTCGCATTAAGCAGGGTCATGAATGGAAAACTGCATTTAATACCCCCAGGGGTAATTTTGAATATTGTGTTCTCCCTTTTGGGCTTTCCAACGCCCCTGCAGTTTTCCAAGCACTCGTTAATGATATGTTGCGAGACATGATAGATCAGTTTATTTATGGCTACCTGGATGACATTTTGATTGTTTCCGGTTATCTTCAGGAACATGTGCAGCACGTCAGGCGAGTGCTTCAGAGGCTGCTAGAGAATGGGCTTTTTGTCAAGGCGGAGAAATGCGTGTTCCAGGCACAGTCTGTTCCTTTTCTAGGACACATTGTGTCGGTCGAGGGGGTGCGCATGGATCCAGAGAAGATTCAGGCTGTGGTGAATAGGCCAATTACGGAGTCTCGTAAGGCCCTGCAGAGATATCTGGGCTTCTCCAATTTTTACCGGCGTTTTATTCACAATTTCAGCCAGCTCGCCACCCCTCTGATGTCATTAACCTCCTCCAAAACTTTCTTCAGGTGGTCGAGTGCAGCACAGGCTGCATTCACAAAATTAAAGGGCCGCTTTGTTTCAGCCCCCATTCTGGTGACTCCTGATCCCTCCCGGTAGTTTGTGGTGGAGGTTGACGCGTCAGAGGTGGGGGTGGGCGCTATCCTGTCCCAGCGTGCATCCTCGGACGACAGAATTCATCCTTGCGCATTTTTTTCACACCGATTATCTCCCGCAGAACGTAATTACGACATTGGTAATAGGGAGTTGTTGGCTGTCAAACTCGCTTTGGAGGAGTGGCGTCATTGGTTGGAGGGTTCGGTTCTTCCCTTTATCGTTTGGACCGACCATAAGAACCTTGAATACATCAAGTCTGCCAAACGACTTAGCTCCAGGCAGGCTCGGTGGGCATTATTTTTCGGACGATTCGACTTTACCATCTCTTATCGACCGGGTTCTAAGAACATCAAACCCGATGCGTTATCCCATCTTTTTTATATTTCCGAGCGCAATACGTCTCTTGAGCCCATCGTTCCTCAGAGTATTTGTATTTCTGCGGTGACATGGGAGATCGAGAGCAGGGTTCGCACAGCCCTGGATGGGGTAACGTCCCCGGCTGGATGCCCACCCAGCCGCTTGTTTGTGCCGGAGGAGATTCGGTCTGACGTCATTCGATGGGGACATTCCTCCAAAGTGGCTTGTCATCCTGGGGTGAGTCAACTATATTTTTAGTTAAACAGCGATTCTGGTGGTCAGCTATGGCAAGGGACATACGTGAGTTTGTTTTGGCCTGTTCTGTTTGTGCTGTTTCTAAGACTTCTAATCGACCTCCTGCTGGACTCCTTCATCCTCTGTCAGTGCCTTTGAGACCCTGGTCGCACATTTCGCTAGATTTTGTCACAGGTCTCCCGCCATCTGGTGGCAATACGGCTGTTTTGACCGTTGTGGACCGGTTCTCGAAGGCTACTCATTTTATCTCTCTGCCCAAATTACCCTCAGCCAGAGAGACAGCGGATGCAGTCATTAATCACGTCTTTCGCATTCATGGCCTCCCGACGGACGTGGTTTCTGACAGGGGGCCTCAGTTTGTCTCTAAATTTTGGAGAGAATTTTGTCGTTTATTGGGGGCGACTGTAAGTCTTTCTTCTGGTTCCCATCCTCAGAGTAACGGACAGACTGAAAGGGCCAACCAAGATCTCGAGCGTATGTTACGTTGTTTGGTTTCCCAGAATCCCATCTCTTGGAGTCAGCAGCTCCCATGGGTGGGGTACGCACACAACTCATTACCAGTGTCAGCCACGGGCCTTTCTCCGTTTCAGTGTAGTTTAGGTTACCAGCCACCAATTTTTCCCAGTCTGTAATCTGAAGTCGCGGTTCCCTCCGCTCACGCCTTTGTCCAGAGGTGCCGACGCACTTGAAACAGGGCCCGACAGACCCTCCTCCAAGTGGGTGCGCGCACCAAGGCTAAAGCCGATCGCCACCGGTCTAAGCCTCCCGTTTACGTCGTCGGTCAAAAAGTGTGGCTTTCAACCAAGAATATTCCATTGCGTTCCGTATGTAATAAACTTGCACCTAAATTTATTGGCCCATTCACTGTCATCAAGATCATTAGTCCGGTGGCAGTCCGCCTCAAACTTCCTCCAGCGTACAGGAGAATACATCCCGTGTTTCATGTTTCCAAATTAAAGCCCGTTTTTCATACGGCCATTAACCCGCCCACGCCGGTCCCTCCCCCGCCGCGTCTCGTAGATGGGGAGACTGTTGATTCGATTAAGCGCATTCTGGATTCAAGACGGAGGGGGCGAGGATTTCAGTACTTGGTGGACTGGGAAGGTATTATTTATACCTTCATATTACTGTAACCCAGTAGAATGAAGTTCTACACGTTTTAAGTGTTGAAATAATCTTAAGGTTATTTATTTATTTATTTATTATCTATCTATTTATTTATTTATTTATTTATTCATATTAGTTCTAGAACAGAAATAAATATAAAATGCGTTTTGCGTACATTTGTGAATATATACCTCCTAATGTTGATGTATAATGATATCTGCGTTTGTCTTTGAGAACATGATCAGATAGCAAGTTTGATCAACCTTCACTGAAATACAAGGGGTTAACAAGTTTGTTAGGTGTTCCTTGATTGGTTTATATGTGTCTAGTCCCGCCCTCCGGTTTGGAATGTGAAATGTGATTGGTTGTTGAGGAGAGAGGGATTTGACAGCCGGCAGTTTTGGAAACTGAAGGAGAGACGCGCTGCGGGCTGGAATGATTGAGAAACATACACGGAGAGTAAAAAAACACGACACTGTAATGTAGATCGCGTGTGAAAAACACAGTTCTGATTACTTTGAGTTTGTTTTGGAGTTCGCTGTGTGTTTTGTCAGAAAAGTTACCAGTGTCAGTTATTAGTCAGTTCAGAGTGAGTAGGCATTTTTTAAACGCCTATAGCGTTAACTGACCGTACCGCGGATTTAAACATAAATCCGAAGAGAGACAGTTAAACTGAAAATCAGGAGAGAAAAGAAAAGACTGCCAACTTAGGATCGGACGGTGCAGAAAGAGTCTTGGAGGAGCAGATTTGGTGGTTTCTCTGACTACGGGGGAGTTGCATTTTGTCAGCTGACAGTTAAAAGTGAAAGCTAGGATTTAATAGTGACCTGCTGCAGGAGTATTCGCCGATCAATCGCTGCTTGTTAGATCGTTGTCCACGAGTGTTGTCATCTGGAGTGTTGTCATCTTGACTGCTGTCATCTGGATCACTGTCATCTGGATCTGAGGTATTTTGTTTAATTTTATTTGTGCTCAGGAGAGTGAAGAGGCCATTTTCATTTTCCCGGCCCCAACGTACACTAGCAACGATACAGGCCTGCAACGGGATGGGGTTTGAATGTGTGTGTGTGAGGGCCCACTGAGTTTTGATTTGTTGATGTTTATGCAGTGAGCATAATATACTCCTGCATGTTTTTACTATACAGATTTAAACTGTGAATAGTTTATATAGGTGTACTTCTGTGTGTAATTGAGTGACACAATTGTAGGTATTTTTAAAAAGAAACCTATTCTGTCACCCTTTAGTCACTTGTTAATTTATAACTTTTATTGGTCGAGTGTGTAAAGGTGATATTTTTCTATATTCGTTAAATTATTATTCTTCATTGTAAATTCCTTGTGTTGACTTATATTTGGGTCATTTTACTTTCTTTAGGCTGTGCATAAATTCAAATTTTTGTATTTTGTTTTACACCTGGGTTCTTTTCCCAATATTTACATTTCTATTCTAATTAAATTTATTACATTTTTCTGATTTATCTAAGAGTTTTATTATTCACAGAGTTTATTTCTGGTAATTTATTCAAACTCAACAAATGTTTATATTCTAATCTGCCTTATTTACACTACATCATTGAAATATATCAGAGGGGCCTAACTTCAACATCTCTGTAGGCGTTTAGTGTATTGAACCTGGAGCGCTATCTTAAACATAATACACCTAGGTGGCGCTACATTACATATTGGATCACTCTCTTATCGATGATTTCAATCGCCAGGTAAGCTCTTCTGGGAGCACCAGGAGGTGCTCTTAAGAGGAGGGGTACTATCACGGTTGCAGGTTTGTGCGCTTTCCAGAGTATCTGTTTTGTCACGTGGGTTTGTGTTGTTTGTTTGTCCACGTGTATTTGTTTGGTCACGTGTTATGACGGCACTCAGCTGTTTGATTTGATCACCAGCTGAGGTTCATTATTGTGCCTATATCTGGGCTACGTTTCTATGACTCCTTGTCAGTTTGTTGCGTTTGCTTATGTGAGTCTGTATGTGCTCAGGACTAAGAGGAGTGACTGCTGGACTTCGTTTTGCCCTTCTGTTCCTGCCCCAGTATCCCAGTGTCCTCGCCCTCCATTTGTAGCCCTGTTGGCTTTATTTGACAGTGTCTATTAAACTTTCACTTGCATATTGGATCCTTCTCTGTACCCTTATTTACACGTGACACACACACACACACATATATATATATATATATATATATATATATATATATATATATATATATATATATATATATATATATATATATATATATATATATAATCAAATAACTCAAAATAACTGACTGATTTTGCATTTATTTAGTCTTGCAGAGAATCTCTGTGAAATCCACCAATCAGAGATTTCTCACGCAATATTTTGATTGATTAAACTTCACAATCTTCACAATCACAAACAGCACAATAACTTGCTTGAGATTGCTGATTTCAATCTTTTTGTTGTTGTTTTTTACACATTTGTAGTTTAATGTATTTTGTGGAGCTGCACACCGATGGATTTGCTCGTTAGTGTTTGGACTTTCAGTAGTGAAAAATAAACCACACTGAACTTAAACTCTGAAAACTGGACTGACACAGTTTCAGTTTACTATAATCTTCTATGTTAAGCTGCTTTGACACAATTTACATCGTAAAAGCACTATAGAAATAAAGATGAATGAATTTTATTCTTTATGCAGGCAATAGCTTCAGATCATTACAGAAAATTTACTTTTATTTAACTTAAATTTTATTTAACTGAAATTAAATTAAAGGATAAATAAGAATAAAAAGAAACAACTCAAGAATTATTACTGCCTATGTGATGTTTCTTTTAAGCACTCCCTGCAAATATGCTAGATGCAGGTATATAATCAACATGCAGTCTTATTGACAAGCACAATTCTCATACTGGGCTTAGGCTAATGCAAATACTTGTGTCTAATATAAAACAGTAAAAACAACACAACACAAACAAACTGATCAAATGGCTTACCCTTTGACTTTCCCAACACTGTGTCAATGTGCATATGTCTTTAGTGGAAAAAACAGGAAAACAGGCTGGATGGAAAAAAAACATGATTTTTTGGTAAACGGTTATTAGATTAGATTCAATTTATTGTCATCACACATGTACAAGTACAAGGCAACGAAATGCAGTACAAGGCAACGAAATCAATTATAATTAATTGATTCATTCATCAGCAATTTTTGACACAATACAAATAAGGTTATATATCGGAAAAAAAAATCTAACTCACCTTGTGGTCTCCCATGCAGATGTTAGAACCCAGTGTGTCATAAACTACACTACCCTCACCATCCTCCCTCTGCAAACAACAAACATTGAATAAACAAATAAAACAATACAAGTAATTGTTCATTAAATTCAAATTTATTACATATTTTTGTTAGTTATATTTCTTTATGTAAGAACATATTTATTTATACTATAAAAAGCTAAAGGTAATATAAACCCACCCGATGGATGATGTCTCTTGCACTATGAGACATTAGGATGCGGTCACACCATGCAGGACATCGTGTATTCATGTACTGTGTTGGTTTAGTGTAATCTTCACTGTATGGGTAACTGAAAAGTAAAAATGATGAACACATAAATTTCTGACTCACAATTCAATATTTAAAGACATTTAATCACATTTCACACTACAACTCTGGAATTGACAACAATATGGTTAAACAGTTAAAGTCAGATTTATTAGCCCTCCTGAATTATTAGCCCCCTGTTTATTTTTCCCTCAATTTCTGTTTAACGGAAAGAACACATTTTCAACACATTTCTAAACATAATAGTTTTAATAACTCATCTGTAATAACTGATTTATTTGATCTTTGCCATGATGACAGTAAACAATATTTTACTAGATATTCTTCAAGACACTTCTATACACCTTAAAGTGACATTTAAAGGCTTAACTAGGTTAATTAGTTTAACTAAGCAGGTTAGGGTATAAAGCAAGTTATTGTATAATGATGGTTTGTTCTGTAGACTATTGAAAAAAAATTTGCTTAAAGTTGCTAATAATTTTGACCTTAAAATGGTGTTTAAAAAATTAAAAATTGCTTTTATTTTAGCGGAAATAAAACAAATAAAACTTTCTCCAGAAGAAAAAATATTATCAGACATACTGTGAAAATTTCCTTGCGCTGTTAAAACATAATTTTTTATTTAATCAGAAATAAAACAAATAAAACTATCTCCAGAAGAAAAAATATTATCAAACATACTGTGAAAATTTCCTTGCTCTGTTAAACATAATTTGGGAAATATTTAAAAAAGAAAAAAAATTAAAGGGGGGCTTATAATTCTGACTTCTAATGTATATCAATAACATTTGAAGTACAATAACTTTTTTCTATTCGAAAATATCTTAAAATGTCATTTATTTCAATGATTATTTTTTAGTAGCCACTGCTCCAGCTTTTAAGGACACATGTTCGAGAAAACATTCAAAAATGCTGATTTGATGCTCAAGAAACTTTTTGTATTATTAATTACATACAGTATAAATTAGTGCTAGGCAAAAATTTATCTCAATTATTCGTTCATTTAGCTTCCTTCAGCTTAGTCACATTACTTATCAGGGGTCACCACCAACTTATTGAGCAATTGTTTTACACAGCGGATGCCCTTCAGGCTGCAACCCAGTACAGGAAAACACCCATACACACGTAAATTCACACACATACACTACGGCCAATTTAGTTTATTCAATTCACCTATAGCGCATGTCTTTGGACTGGGGGGGGAACCGGAGCAACCGGAGGAGAACACGGGGAGAACATGCAAACTGCACACAGAAATCCCAGCTGACCTTCTTGCTGTGAGGCGACAGTGCAAACCACTGAGCCACTGTGTGCCACTATATATATATATATATAGAAATTTTAATTTGCATATATAATTTGTATTATTTACATAAATATTTTGTATCTAAACCAATTTAACTTTTTCCCAAATAGATGCATGCATGTGTGTGCTACAACATAAAAATACACAGCACACACACATATATTATGGTAAAACAAACTTTTGTTTTGGATGCAATTTTTTTTTTCTCGGCACTAACATACATACAGTTGGGATGATAATAAATTCCTGTAAAGTGTGATATATTCTTTCAAGATTTGATAAACAAGAAGATCCAGTTGACAAAAGATTTGAATGGAAATTTTATTATTCTGAGATATTTACCTTTGGATTGTTGTTATGAATACTTTAAATTCATGTTTTTAAGAAAAATTTCTAAAGCTGCGCACCTCGGAGGAAATGGGATATCTTCCTCTGTGATGACGTCATGGAATGCAGAGATCTCCTTATCGTACTTCAGCAGCTGAGAGTGATAAAAATATATAAGCACAGACTTGTATCGATAAATATATTATTTTTCTATTATTTAATTCTAGTCAAATGTTTTATTGCTCAAACAAATTTCAGACCTCTTTTCCATTGTTTTCTCTGAACACAGCCTGGTGCAAGTAAGCAAATAACTTTGTCTCTATATGAAGGAGGACCTAGTGATCAAATGAATAAAAACAGGAACAAAACATTAGTATAAAATAGTCTAGAGGCAAAACAAAAGAGTGAAAGAAGAAAGATAAATGAATGCAGGGCATATAAAACTAGTAAAGAATGGAGAGTAACTCCAACTTTGCTGGCACATAAAATGAAGCACACGTCCGCAAGAGTGATCTAAATGCAAGCTCGCATTTTCTGGACTGGCATGAAGTCAATATCAACCCTCTAAGAACCATAAATCTGGCTGGACAGTGTACTGGATAAGTCTGAGCGCACACAAAAAGAAAAAAAAAATAATCATCTCCAGCATATAAGATCAGAGCGTTGAACATATATGCTTACAATATTTTAGTAAAGCAGGGGTCACAGTAGATTTGCTGAAGGCTTTAAAATTATGCACGCTCAATTAAATTCAAAACAAAATCAATATATATGTTTATATGTGTATTTAATTGTATTTTTATTTTATATGTGTTTTATTTGATCTACAATAAAACCTTTCACAAATAGTAATGTACGCTATATGTACAAATCACAAACTGAAAATGTGCAAATGGCCCATACATTCACCCCTTTAGTGATGTACACAGAATTTGTAAGCTTTTTTCTTTTCTCTCTCAAGATGACTTCAAAAATTGTATTCACCTTGTGGTCATTGTCTTTCTCTTCACAAATGATTTTTTCCACCTCATTGCTACTGCCTTTTTTAACCGTCTGGATCTCAGCCGACAGGGAGAGGTTCTGTGAACAAACAAGTAATCATATTAGTCTTTGTAGAATGTATGTGTTTTGCTGATCTGTGAAGAACATATTAATCAGGTCTACCTGTACTAGACTGAGTGTGTCAAGGCGAAAATTGAAATCTCCAAATAGGAAGAAAGGGAGAGGGCTGTATGTGTTATCTGTTATCCTTCAAGAGAAGAGAACAAGAGTTTGATACATTACATTCAATGTCATTTATGCTAGAAGACACAGTATTGAACAGTATATTATCACTCTGCAGCCCAAGACTGGTTATTTACTAAAGCTAAGCAGGGCTGAGCCTGGTCAGTACCTGATGGGAAACCACATGCGAAAACTAGGTTGATGTTGGAAGTGGTGTTAGTGACGCTAGCCCCAGTAAAGTGAAAGGGACAATATACTGTCATTGAGAACCATCTTTCGGATGAGACGTTAAACCGAGGTCCTAAAAATCCTATGGCACTTCTTGTAAAGAGTGGGGTTGTAACCCCGGTGTCCTGTCCAAATTCCCTCCATCGCCCCTTACCCATCATGGCCTTCCAATCATCCCCATCCACTGAATTGGCTCTATCACTGTCTCTCCACTCCACCGATAGCTGGTGTGTGGTGAGCACAATGGCGCTGTTGTCCTGTGGCTGCTGTCGCATCATCCAAGTGGACTGGTGGTGGTGTGGAGAGTGACCCAATGATTGTGAAACGTTTGGAGTGTATGGCCATACACAATAAATGTGCTATATAAATACATATTACATTACATTATTTCTATCCATTATGCTTTGATGCTGTCGTTTTTTATTAGATAGTTGCCCACCTGGGCCTTATTTTTTCCCTCAATAACTTGTATATTGAGGCAGTTGTGACCTAAGGGGATTGGACTTGTGATAGAAAGTTCCTGGCAGGAAGTGAAGATGGGGGAGTGAATGATCCTCACTCTCTCCATCTTCGATACCAAGCTGAGCAATAGCTTTGCTCACAGTGTGTGTCTGTCTGTGCTCACACTCCTCACTCAAAACATGTGTGCAATTGGATGGGTTGAAGCAGAGGTCCAATTTTGAGTATAGGTTAGGCATGGGATGCTAACCGTTTTCAAGGTATACCGCGGTTTGGAAAAGTCAAGGTTTTAAAAACACCAAAATTTTCTGCTATACCGTTCCTAAGGTATGTGTAATTTTTTTATTGACTTTTCTTTTGTTTTTTAGGACAACAGTATCTCCAGCAGAAAAAATATCCAAAGATGACATTTTAAATTGTAAAGAAATCAGTGTTTTTCATTCATTTTAATTATTTAGCCCGACATGTTTACTGTATACTTACAAAATTTTGTAAATCTTATGTAAATATATTGTTTTCAAAAGGGAAAAAAGTTTCTGTTTTTTACCCAAATATTTTAAAAGAATATACTTTAGAACAGTGAGCACAATACCATGATACCGTGAAACTTATTTAAGGTTATCATACCAATAGAATCTTATACCGGCCCATGACTAGTATAGGTAAAACCATAATTGACAAGGCTCACTTCACTTCACATTAAATTCCCCAGTTTGGTTTAGTTCTTTCACCTGTTCTTATCAATGTTTAATGTTTACATTTTTAAAAAGGGTGGTCCATTATATTTGATGATATCATATTTTAAACTTTAGTTGATGTGTAATGTAGCAGGGTAAACATAAACAACATCTCTGAATGTAACACGCTCACATTCCAATGCAAAGGGAGACATTGGCTTTTACAGAGTTAACAACGCCTATAGCGAACGAAGTTTGGGGACTACAAAAAAATACATTGGTTGAGTTGGTTGAGATCCCGAATGCTTCAGGTTACGTGCATTCACCACGCATATACTCCCTGTGAAGCAAATGGCGTTGCCAGAGGTGCTGTAATGTTATAGCAGATAAAGCTAAAATGCTATTTTTACAGAGTTTCTTTTGTTTCTGTATTTGGGCTTCCAAAGGACATGACACAAAGAGAGAATTGCTTACAATTTTTATTTCAATGTTCCAGAGAATTATAAAAAAATATATACTGTAGCTAGCATTTGACAAAGGACAGCTTTCAGAATCTCAGTTCAGTGCTGGATTTGGCTAAAAACTCCAACCATATTAGACAAAGCTGTGGTTTGTGAGCCACAACCTATAAGTATTTTTATTTGTTAAAATTAATCTATTACATGCATAATGTCTGGCGTTAACAGTATGTTGAAGCGAGGATGTAAACAAGTATGTAAACAAAAGGAAATGCTCTTTGGCACCGTTAACAATTTAGCTACAAATTCATATTTATCCATCAAACCCCAATAAACAGCAACAATCTTCACCAGCGCGTACAGTGTCTCATATAATATGCAGCTGCTTTCCCTGTGTTCAACATCTCAAATAACAAACTCGCAAAAGATGTGTAAACGTTTCATTTTTATAACCGAATATATGTTAAAGACAGTATATGCTGTATATAATCTAAGTAAAATATATGAAAAAATAATGTAATTTTTCTACAAATGAAGCATGAGCACACATTGTTTTGTATCTTATAAACACAACCAAGCCTTAAAAATACACTCTGGGCCACCCCTTTAAAACTACTGCTTGCAATTAGTTTCAATGTGAAGAAAAGATATCACAAGATATCACATACGCTAATACATTTTATTGAGTTTTGATTCTTTTTTTGGTTTTATTTTGAGTTTGGTTATTTTTCAGTCTTTACTTTTCCTCTACACACTGAGGAAGGCTTTGTGTGTTTCCTGATGAATGTAAAATAAAAAGTCAAAACAAGAATATCCACATGAGTGCATATCACTACTTCCCATTTTAGCAATCAAACAGATCAAAGGATTATTTGAATAATTCAAGTGAATAATTAAGAAGCACAAACCTGTTGATGACATATCTGAGTGCTTTCTTGCGGTTTGCAGAATACACTGATGGACTAGAGTTGCAAGCTATGAGGTTGGAGGCATCATGAAACAGATGAACATTCACCAGATCTAAGCCCCTGTATATACAGAAAGACAGATTTTGACGGTACATAAGTCCTGTCAGTATCTTGTCAGTGTCAGTGACTGATCTGGGACATTAGCTGATGGAAAGCAAAGACTGCATTTATTTATCACTCAGTCTGCAGGATTCTACAATGCTCTGTTGTACTGCTGCCATATACTGTAGCTGCTTTTAATTTTTTTATGATGACAATCTCTTCCAATAACAAACAACTAACATAACATGTATGCTTTGAGTGGGGGCCAAAAACACATACATGATAGACTGTAATGAAAATTGTAAGGAGTCATCACAAAAGGTGAAGAATTGTGTGTGTAAAAACGTACTGGTCGTGAATGATCCATCGTGTCCTCATGTAGCCTTTTCTGGACCACTTGAACTGTAATAAAATCCACACACACACATATACAAATTACAAATAGAGACATTTGACAGGGATTGACAGACCAAGCATGAGCCCCTGTACTTTGTTGTACTTGCCAGAAAAATAGTAAAAGACTTCTTGTTTATTATTTTAATGATCCAACAATTTCGTTTGAATGCCATAACATACCGTATAAGATACTAAAGAAAATGACCAAAAAATTAAATGCTGTTTTACCAACAAAAACTCACCGATCACTTTATTAGGTACACCTGTCTAACTGCTCATTAACGCATATTTCTGATCAGCCAATCACATGACAGAAACTCACTGCATTTAGATGATCTGCTGCAGTTCAAACTGAGCATCATGACTTTGAATGTGGCATGGTTGTTGGTGCCAGATGGCTGGTCTGAGTATTTCAGAAACTGCTGATCTACTGGGATTTTCACGCACTAGCTTTTCTAGGGTTTACTTTAGGTTTTACTAATGGTTCGAAAAAGAGAAAATATCCAGTGAGCGGCAGTTTTGAGGCCGCAAATGCCTTGTTGATGCCAGAGGTCAGAGGAGAATGACCAGACTGGTTCCAGCTGATGGAAAGGCAACAGTAACTCAAATAACCACTCGTTAAAACCAACGTACGCAGAAGAGCACATCTGAATGCACAACAAGTGCTACAGCAGCAGAAGACCACACCAGGTAACATTCTTGTCAGCTAAGAATAGGAAACTGAGGCTACAATTCGCACAGGCTAGCCAAAACTGGACAATAGATTGGAAAAACGTTGCCTGGCCTGATGAGTCTCAATAGTAGGGTCAGAATTTAGCATCAACAACCTGAAAGCATGGATCCCTCCTGCCTTGTATCAATGGTTCAGGCTGGTGGTGGCTGTGTAGTGGTGTGGGGAATATTTTCTTGGCACATGTTGGGCTTATTAGTACCAATTGAGCATTGTGTTAACGCCACAACCCACCTGAGTATTGTTGCTGACCATGTCCATCCCTTTATGATCACAGTGTACCCATCTTCTGATGGCTGCTCTCAGCAGGAAAACGTGCCATGTCATAAAGTGCAAATCATCTCAGACTGGTTTCTTGAACATGACAATGAGTTCACTGTACTCAAATGGCCTCCATAGTCACCAGATCTCAATCCAATAGAGCACCTTTGGGATGTGGTGGAAAGGGAGATTTGCATCATGGATGTGCAGCCGACAAATCTGCAGCAACTGCATGATGCTATCAGGTCAATATGAACCGAAATCTCTGAGGAATATTTCCAGTACCTTGTTGAATCTATGCCATGAAGGATTAAGGCACTTGTAAGGTATACCTAATAAAGTGGCCGGTGAGTGTAGAATCTCATTCATAAAAGGTGAACTGGCTTATTTCATTAAATAATGATAACACTTTTTGTCAATTTTATACATAACAAGATATTCGAAAGACATTCGAAAGACTGGTGCTAGCATATCTGAAGGACATCACTGGACCCCTGCTGGACCCCCTGCAGTTTGCCTATAGAGCAAACCGGTCTGTGGATGATGCTGTCAACATGGGACTGCATTATACCCTACAACATCTGGACAAACCAGGGAACTACGCAAGGATTCTGTTTGTGGACTTCAGTTCTGCCTTTAACACCATCGTCCCATCACTGCTTGAGTACAAACTGGCCCAGCTCTCTGTTCCTAGCTCTGTCTGTCAATGGATCACCAGCTTTCTGACAGATAGACAACAGCTAGTCAGAATGGGCAAAATCACATCCGACAGCCGCACCATCAGCACTGGTGCCCCCCAGGGATGTGTTCTTTCTCCACTGCTCTTCTCCCTGTACACCAACGACTGCACTGCAAAAGACCCCTCCATCAAACTCATTAAGTTTGCAGACGACACTACTGTTATCGGCCTCATCCAGAACGGTGACGAGTCTGCATACAGACAGGAGGTGGAGCGGCTGGCGTTATGGTGCAGATACAACAACCTGGAGCTGAACACGCTCAAAACAGTGGAGATGATAGTGGACTTCAGGAGAAACCCCCCTGCACTCCCCCCACTCACCATCATGAACAGCACTGTGGCTGCAGTAGAGTCATTCAGGTTCCTGGGCACCACCATCTCTCAGGATCTGAAGTGGGACATTCATATAGACTCTATTGTGAAGAAAGCCCAGCAGAGACTGTACTTCCTTCGTCAGCTGAGGAAGTTCAACCTGCCACAGGAGCTACTCGTACAGTTCTACTCAGCTGTCATCCAATCCATCCTCTGCACTTCAATCACCGTCTGGTTCGGCTCAGCTGCCAAAACCGACCTCCGTAGACTACAGCGAATAGTCCGGACTGCTGAACGAATCACTGGCACAACCCTTCCTACACTTCAAGAACTGTACTCTTCCAGAGTGAGTAAAAGGGCTCGCAAAATCACTCTGGACGCCTTACACCCAGCACACTACCTGTTCGAACTGTTACCGTCTGGTCGGCGCTTCAGAGCACCAAGCACAAAAACAGCCAGACACAGGAAAAGTTTCTTTCCTCAGGCTGTCTACCTCATGAACAGTTAAATATTCCCCTACTGTGCAATAAATATGTGCAATACTTTCTCATACGCACTTGTACACAGCACCTTATATCAATATACAATGCAATACTCTCTACATTCGCACTTGTACACAGCACCTTATAACCTGTATATTTAAAACAATCTGTACATACAACTCAACATCCAGGTTTCTTCACTAACCGCATCTGTTTAATGTTCATCATTTTTTATTATTATTTTATTTTATTTTTTTGTTTTGTTATTATTTTGTGTTGTCACTTGTCACTTTATGTACACTGGAAGCTTCTGTAACCAAAACAAATTCCTTGTGTGTGTGAAGCACACTTGGCAATAAAACTGATTCTGATTCTGATTCTGATATTTTTTTCCCCTCTTTAGGATGGAGGTCTCAGCCTTCACAAGAATTCAAAATGATAAACTATATCAGAATAAACAGCCACATAATATAATGAATACATTATTTATCACTCTTTAAAAAATATATATATATTTCACTACACATTTTTAAAGTTGGCATAAAACAGATATTGTGATGTACATCCAATTAAAACAGTCCTAAATTGAAAAAAAAAGTAGTGTGGTGCATGATTTCGTCCTTTGGGAACGAATTGGATCGCTGGAAGTTCAAAAAAATCGAGGAAAACTGACAAATGGATGAAACGAATAAAAACGAAAAATACTCTGACAGCCCTTCAAGAAAGGTATTCCATGTGACCAGAAGAATAGAACTGTCATTTCCAGGGGGTAGGGGAAGTTTACGGTATTTGATTAAAGAGTATGCATTATGTATTATTTGATTAAAGAAATGCAGATACACTGTTTATAACAAACACTTATATACACATATAAAAAAGGATACATTTAGATTTCATGCCAACTTTAGGATTATAAAAATACCAAGTATTACTGTAATTTGAATACTTTTTGCCGCATGATGGGAAGATCAGTAATTAAACTTACTTCACAATAATACATGTTCAGAAAAGTTCAGTTAATTCATGACATGAATGCTAGTCATTTTTGTTCTGACTGAATTTTGGTATAAGAAACTGAAGTGAATGGAAATTCACTACACACACTTACATCAGGCCAAAAGTTCTTGGGAAATTTCTCTTTTTCCATGGTTGTCACTCCATCCAGCGAGCCCACATACTTGTTATGGCCTGAGACAACTTTAAAATCCTTCACTACAAGAAAGAGGAAGGAACAAGTAAGACATATTGCAAAGGAAAATGCAAATGTAAAACCGATTTACTAATGCTGGAGTTGTCATGTCACTGTAGGCTATAAGAGCAGAATCTGTGAGACACTGATTTGATGGGGCACTAAATTCATTGGTCAACTGATCTTAATGGCTCTTCTATTAGACTTCTTCTTGAGAGCTTTTTCATGAAATGCTGTGACCATTACAAATGAAGACAAGTGAAAAAAGCTTATGAGATTATATCCAGTTCAATAAAAGACAGTAACCAAATGATTTATAGGAGAACATTTATTTGTTTAGCATTTTTATGGAAATGTATTACTTTGCTAAGGTCAGTAAATATGTTAATTTCCTTTTTGTGAGATTATGTGTAAAATTATTTAAAATTCATGAAATAAACAATTTAGATTTTTAGTACAAAATTCAGTTCATAAATTAAATGGTTTGACCATGGAACTCACTTCATGCAATAAAAAGACATAGATATTTTATTCCATTTCACTGTGGAATTCACAACTCAACATCATCACCTCCTAAAAATAGGTATTTAAGAAATATTATAATTTCCTATTACACATAGCTCCAACCCTGCTCCTGGACAGCTATTATCCTATCAAAACACCTGAACCAGAGGCAGGGTTGGACATCTCAGGCCTTTTTTAAATCCTAAAATATTTTTCCAATTTTTTTTTTGTGAATTTACTTGATTTAAAGAAAAGTGGTTTAAGCTAGCCATTATAACAAAATATATCCAAAATAGGCAATCAGAGCAATACATTAATCAGTATTGAGACTCTATATTCATATTGTAATAGATTTTGTGACCTGGAGTCTTGTATAAAAGTTTAAAATCAACTTTTTAGTATTAGAATCAACCATAATCATTAACAGTGCATCCAGAAAGTATTCATAGCGCTTCACTTTTCCACATTTTTATTTTTCAGCCTTATTCCAAAATGGATTAAATTCATTTATTTCCTCAAAATTGTACATGCAATACCCCATAATGACAATGTGAAAAAAAAATTTTTTTGAAATTATTGCAAATTTATTAAAAATAAAAAACCCTAAAAAAATCACATGTACATAAGTATTCACAGCCTTTGCTCAATACTTTTTTGATGCACCTTTGGCAGCAATTACAGCCTCTGTACCATTTCTGTACCTCTCAAGCTCTATCAGGTTGGATGGGAAGTGATGGTGTACATCCAATTTCAGATCTCTCCAGAGATGTTCGATAGGATTTAGGTCTGGGCTCTGGCTGGGCCACTCAAGGACAATCACTGAGTTGTTGTGAGGGAAAGATGAATGCAGCAATGTACAGAGACATCAATGAAAACCTGCTTCAGAGTGCTCTTGACCTCAGAAGCAGGTTTTCATTCAGGATGTCTCTGTACATTGCTGGATTCATCTTTCCCTCTATCCTGACTAGTCTTCCAGTTCCTGCTGCTGAAAAACATCTCCACAGCATGATGCTGCCACCACCATGCTTCACTGAAGGGATGGTATTAGCTTAGGGATGAGCGGTGCCTTGTTTTCTCTAAAGGTAACGCCTGGCATTCACTCCAAAGAGTTCTATTTTAGTCTCATCAGAACAGAGAATTTAGTTTCTTATGGTCTGAGAGTCCTTCAGGTGCCTTTTGGCAAATTCCAGGAGGGGAGTGGCTTCCGTCTGGCCACCCTACCATACAGGCCTGGTTGGTGGATTGCTGCACAGATGGTTGTCCTTCTGTAAGCTTCTCCTCTCTCCACAGTAGAACGCTGGAGCTCAGACAGAGTGACCATTAGGTTATTGATCACCTCCCTGACTAAGGCCCTACTCCCCCGATCACTCAGCCTAGATAGCCAGCCAGCTCTAGGAAGAGCTGAGTAGCAGAAATTTTTCTATAACCTTCCCCAGCCTTGTGCCTCGAGACAATCCTGTCTTGGAGGTATACAGACAATTCCTTTGTCTTCATGCTTGAATTGTGCTTTGACATGTACTGTCAACCCTGGGACCTTATATAGACAGTTGTACGCCTTTTCAAATCATGTCCAATCAACTGAATTTACCACAGGCAAACTTCAATTAAGCTGCTGAAAAAACTCAAGATTGATCAGTGGAAACAGAATGTACCTGAGCTAAATTTAGAGCTTCACGGTGAATACTTATGTATATGTGATTTTCAGGTTTTTTATTTTTAATAAATTTGCAAAATTGTAAAAAAATATATTTTCACATTGTCATTATGGGGTATTGTATGTAGAATTTTGAGGTAATAAATTAATTTGATCCATTATGGAATAAGGCTGTAACAAAAAAATGTGGAAAAAGTGAAGCGCTATGGATGCTTTCTGGATGCATTGTATAGAAGTATAACAAATTTACAGTATATTTATTGAATAAGGCTCTTACCATTGAAATCATACTGCTGGATATTCTTCAGTGATTTATGGATGAAATACATGCTTCCCAAAGCCTAAAATCAAATAAATTAATCAGTTAACATTACATAATTTCAAGTGATCTTCTAAAAGAAGCCCTAATATTGTACTCAATAGATACTGGGCTTTTGACCTAGTTAGAATCAGGCTCAAATAAATCCCCAGTATTTGAAGATCGGCTCAGATTTTCAGTTGATGATGTGCTCACATCAAAATTAATACACAGTGACCTTCAATACTACTAAAAAAAAACACACTTCTGCTCATATGATACTGCAAACCTCTCACAAACACTTCTTGTGTCTTTTCTGACAGCACGCCGAATGGATTTAATGTACTAGCTGTTTGCTTCAGTGAGTGCACATCAATCCATCCCCAGAGAGATCAATACGAACTGAAAATTAAAACAATCATACAGGGATTAAACACAGGGCCCTGCTGTTAGCCCAACAAAATCCCCATGCCTGGCAGGGAAAAATGACCTGCTGTTGAGCGCTGTTTTGACATGAAGTACACCACACCATAAACACACGTTTACACAGTCATGTTTTCTTCAAATAATCCATCCCAGGAGAAAGATATCAATCTTGTAAGAAATTATGTGTTTTTAATATGACAGTGCTTTCTAGATGACCAGTCTTAAGAGACTAAACATTACACCGGGCACATACACAAAGTGAGAACAAGGATTTCTAGGTGGAGAGAGACGATGTGTGGGGAAATTAGGAGACACTGAAAATAACAGATTCTAAACTGTTCAGGGCTCATATTGACTGGCAAGAACTTACATTTAAAAAAAAATACAAAATTTGAAAAGGGAAATCTATAGATTGTGCCGAATGGTAGAATTATTGACCTAAAACAATGTACAGTCCCTTTAACTGTCAGTGTGTTTGTATGCTTTTTATACAGTTTCCATTCTAATTTGCAATTAATTCTAAAGTGCAAGTAAAGTATAACTTGAAATGCAAAGTCAAAGCATAAATAGAAGACGTGAATGTATAGATTTTCTCTACCAGCATAAATAGAAGAGGTGAACGAATAGTTTCCCTACCAGTAAATCTAAGCAAAAGACATGTAAAGAAGACATGTGCAATAACGCCTTCACTATTGACTAAACTGCTGAAGACTTTCCACATAGACATAAAAATCGCCCAATTGAAGCTCTGACAGGGACACGATAGCTTTAAATGACAGAATATGGATTGCAAGTCCTCACAATTCCGTTTGTGATCATATCTCTAATGTGATTAAAATATTCGTAGCTTGATGGAAATATGACTGGATTGTGCTGCGTTTATGGCCCACATTGCTTGATTCACAAAAGGAAATTTTCCCTTTGGCTTTTAGGATTTAGGAAGGGAAAAAATTCCACCACCCCATACAAACTTTGGGGTGATACAAACCGCCCCATACAAACTCTGAATATCAGATATGCATAATCCATATGCACAACTCTTTGGCTTGTTTCACTCGCTCAAAAGCTTGACGGACACCCCCACCAAGCTACAGTTGCTAAGCCCAATTGGTCTGTGGTGGTGTTTGGGTGGGTCTTATCGAAGGGTCAATTAAAACTGAAGAATTTGCTCTTGGGTTTAAAGGAGTGAGAAGCAAAAACACAATGTAAAAAAAAAACTAACAGTACATTAAACTGTGGAGGGAAAAACAAAACAAAAAAAAACTGTGGATTGCTGGCAGCAGTTTACCTTAAAATCAAGAAAGAAATCATTTTGCTGTAAAACTTGAACCTACATACTGTAGGCTAGAGATTTTTAAGTTATGACAGTACGTTGGGAAAGCATGCCAGTCCCAAAGTGAGGACGGGGCGCTGTGGAGGCCACTATCAAGCCAAATGGGGAGACACTGTGACAATACACAAATATGTGCTAGCCCTAATTAGGAGGAGCGCTACATATGGGCAGGATGGTTAGCTTGTAGGGAACACTGGGTCCAGCCTGGAAGGGGGACTCACTGTTGCTGACTAATTTGGCATCACTGAGCGGGGATGTGCATTGTAGGCACCAATCCCCAGAATGCAAGGTAACCAAGTGGACATACCAGACAATGTAATGAGCCAAGCACACAGCTTATCTGCCGAGTCAGGTGATGGGGTTCTTGGAGGAACTCCATAGGATTCACCAGAAACTTACTTGCAGAGGTTAATAGGCGAACGTACCTCCAGGTTAAGAAGAATGGCGCAACAAGCACTTTTAACACTGAGCCTGGTGTCTTCTGACTGACTTGCAGTACCCAGCAATCAGGAGGAAACTGGCTCCACCCGTACGCACTTTCACGGATGCACTGGCTCTCAACTGCCCCCAGGGCTTGTGCAATATGCATTTTCCTGTAAGCCTGCTCGCACAGACCCTGTGCAAGGTCAGGGAGGATGAGAAGCAGGTCTTGCTTGTTGTGTCTCCATGGCCCAACTGGACCTGAGTTTCCGAACTCACACTTCTCGCGACAGCCCCTCCTTGTCGAATTCCCCTGAGGAAGCACTACCTTTCTCAGGGATGGGGGCACCCTCTGACACTTGTATGGATCTCTGAAAATCCCATAGGTGTTTTCTAGATGGAGCGTGGAAGACTTGGTGACCTACTCGTGTTGGTGGTTAATACAATCACTCAGGCTAGAGCAGCCTCTATAAGGTATGCCTTACCCTGAAGTGGAGACTATTTACTGTGAGGTGCGCTTCTCACCAAGGACATGCCAGATTAGTGTTATGTCAGCCTTCCTTCAGGATATGCTAGAGTAGAGGCTGTCACCCTCCACACTAAAGGTTTCACATTGCTGCCATCTCCGCTCACTATGACGAGGCAGATGGCAGCTTTCTGGGTAAGCGTAACCTCATTATCTGGTTCCTCAGAGGCATGAGGTGGTTCCTCAGAGGCATCCCGACCCCCTTCTCATGCTCTGCTGGGATCCCTCTGTGTGCTGTCTGCAGCAAGGTCAATTTGAGCCACACAATTCAGTATTTTTAAGATTTCTGTCCATTAAGACAGCTCTGCTGGTCACATTGGTATCGATCAAGAGGGTTGGGCTTTTTCGGTCATCAAATCTTGCCAGGAATTTGGGTCAGCCTATTCTCACGTTATCCTGAGACCCTGGCCAAGCTATGCCTACCACACCTTTTGAGAACAGGTAGTGAACCTGTCCAAAAACGCTTGCAGCGCCATCAGATATGTGTGTGTGTTTATTCTGCTCTGCTTAGCGGGTTCCCCATCCGACAAACCCTAGAGGGTTCCTCTGAGGCCCCACACACCCAACCCGAGGCCCCACGTACCCAACCCGCAGAGGGGGTTGCCTGGCCCAGTATGATGTCTGGTATGCCTGCTTGGTCTACCCTTTCCATGTCGACCGTGTCTTACCTACCAGCTAACCAGCGGGTTATATTGCCGCTGGGTCTCCCCATTGGGTAGCAGGTGGTCTCCGCAGTGTCTTTCCTCTTCGGGACTGCCACGCTTCCCCAATGTACTTGCATATTTCTAAAATCCCTAGACTACAGTGAGTTAGGTAAAAGATAACATACAACCCCCTAAATTCTAAATTATTCTCATACTTAATTAAAGAGCCATGAGAAGCTGAAAGTTTGCACTTTTTGTGATGTTGTGCTCTCACATTGGGCTTAGCAATCTTCTCACCGAATGTGTGACGGGCACAGCTGCTGTGGTGCTTTACATACACTCTCCCATAGTGTCCTTATAGACACACATCAAAGTTCCCGACCTGATGGGGAACATCCTGGTTAATTTCGTAACCCACATTCCTAATAGGCATTCATTGGCTCATTTTCTAAACTCTTCAAAGTGATTGGTCGTCTAGCGATCTCCCATATCATCCTTATCGACACATGTCTTCATTCTCTCCTTCAGGAAATGTGGGTTACGAACTTATCTAGACCATTCTTAACACCACACTGCTCACATTACTAAGATATCATAAATGTGAGATTATTTTTCTTAAATTTAAACAGTTCTATAAAACTTGTTTTTTTACAGGAATTCTGCCAACCACCACTGCTGTTATTTTTCTGTATTTTTTTTTTAACAGTGAATTGCATAAAATAAACAAAATGCAATAAAAAAGAACAAGTGGTTTTACTTAATTGTATTAATTCCATCAGATGTCTAAGTAAAAATTACTCAATAAAATGTATCAGGTCAAGTTACACTCACTTATTCAGGTTGTTAATTTTATTCAACCAAGCTAAGTAAATATACTTAATTTTCAGATATGTGAATTTTATTTTAAAAAAAAATTGTGCAAAAACAAAAATTGAGTAAATTATACATATTATTTTTTTTTCAAGTGTAATAATCATGACTTTTAATCATTATTTTGTTCGGTCTGCTGCTGTAGGATGAGATGAGTGTTTACTGTCAGTTAGACTGTAGGCTACAACATTATCCTGAATGCACTGTTCTACTACTGTACTCCTGTTTTAATAAATGAAGAAAAATTTATTTTACTGTCAGAAAGTCAGAGGCTTGAGAAAAAATTATTCCCAATGCAAATAACTGTATGATTGCTAAAAATAAAATGCTAAAATTTTACTAAAATGTTACAACTTTTTAAAATGAAAACCCCAATTGCAGTGCATGACCGTACGGTACACACACAGACTCTCTCTAACACAGCCATCAGCTGTATGAACACGCACCTTCATTCTGATTTGTCTCACATCATGTGTATTGATTTGTAATTAGTTTTCTGAGGGTTGTGAATCATCACTTGACTGGAAAGAGGGTGTGGACAAATTGTACAAATGGTGTTTAGATAAAAAAATCACTTTTAAATCAATACATAAATGCTGCATTGGCCTGATTGATGAAGATTTGTGAAGCTGCAAGTGTGCCTTTGTGTGTGTGTGTGTGTGTGTGTGTGTGTGTGTGTGTGTGTGTGTGTGTGTGTGCGTGCGTGCGTGCGTGCGTGCGTGTGTGTGTGTGTGTGTGTGTGTGTGTGTGTGTGTGTGTGTGTGCCCATGCGTGGGGGTGGTTTTAACACTGAAAAAGACCCATGTAATAAGCCAAATTTGGCTTGACAAGATAATTTTTCTATGATATTTTTACATTGTCTCATAATTTTGAAGCAAAAAAATAAATAAAACTCAGAGAAAAAAAAAACAGAAAAAAAAATCTCCCTAACCTTACTGAAACAAGTACACACTCTCACTCACACGTAGACTTTCAGTTTATTTATCATGTTAGGATGAGAGGGGTCTAATCAATAGTTTTAATCTGGAGTTAAACGTATTGACTCAGTCCACTGCCTGGCCACTCCTGCACATTAACCCAGTCCATCAAGGTATAAACCAAATGTATAGCAAGCAAGCAAACACACACACAGCACCTCTCACCTGGGTGGGCTGTGAGGGTTAATACCCTGACAGACACCAACAAATTGTCTTATTTCATAGACATTTTATACTGAGTGATGAATGGGGTACCTCAGGACTCTTTTTGTTCTCTGGCCCATCACTGCCATTAGACAGCAGCTAAAGCAAGCATTTACTGAAGAGGTCAAATAAAGATGATTTGTTTAACTTTTTAAAATTTATTTTAAAATAAATAATACATACATTTTAAAACAAATTAGAACATTTTCTTTGTGTTTGCATATTTAAATTTGATTCTGAATACTAATTTTCAATATGGACCATCCTTATCTACTGCCATTTTGCATAACCAGGCCTTAACATACTAACTAGATCTGGTTGTAGCAACGCATATATCAATCAATCTTCAAAGTTTGATTGCTATATATATATATATATATATATATATATATATATATATATATATATATATATATATATATATATATACACATACATACAGCTTAATCAGAATTATTAGCCCCGTTTCCCAAATGATGTTCAACAGAGCAAGGACATTTTCACAGTTTGTCTGATAATAATTTTCCTTCTGGAGAATGCCTTCCACCTTTTATTTTGGCTTGAAGAAAAGTAGTTTTTAATTTTTTAAAAGACTATTTAAGGTCAAAATTATTAGCCCCTTTAAGCAATTTTTTTTTTCCGATAGTCTACAGAACAAACTTGCCTGTAATCACTTGCATAATTACCCTAACCTGCCTAGTTAACCTAATTAACCTAGTTAAGCTCTTAAATGTCCCTTTAATCTGTATAGAAGTGTCTTGAAAAGTATCTAGTAAAATGTTATTTACTGTCATCATGGCAAAGATAAAAGAAATCAGTTATTAGAAATGAGTTATTAAAACTATTATGTTTAAAAATGTGTTGAAAAAATCTTCTCTCCGTTAAACAGAAATAGGGGAAAAAATAAACAGGATGGCTAATAATATATATATATATATATATATATATATATATATATATATATATATATATATATATATATATATATATATATATATATATATATATATCTTTATATATTTTTAGGCGTGGGACAGGAAGGACTTGTCACCCCCACTTTTTGAAATACCGTTTGTGACCGAACAACAAGAGGGTCTGGGTTTGTTTGTACGCATTTACATCCAATAACTTTGCATGCATGACTCCTACTCCTTAGGCCCATTTACACTATAAGTTTTAGTTTAAAAAAACGTGTTTTAAAATGAAAACGATCCCTGTCCACATTGGCGTTTCACCTAGGGTTTCTGAACAGCTCTCCGTCCACAATACACCATTGAAAAAGCACATCACGTGGCCACACATTCACTCTGACCTGCACTGCAGCGTATGCGAACATCTGACCTCCAGGCAGTCAGCGGGTGCTTTGAGCACAGAACCCCAGGTGAGAGCTGTGCATGTTGGACGATTTATCAAGGATCTACCGCTGGATCTAATCTCACTTTATTTGTTAACCATGATATTTAATTCATCTTGTTGTCTATATCTAACGACATATTCCCCAACTTTGGTCTTTTGAATCTTTTACTTGTTCTCAGGTAACATGTTTTAGCTGAGCACAAAGATAAGTTAATATATTAATTTATGTATACACGTACACTGATTCTGCACATTTGGCTGATTGCTTGCCTTTATTTCCTATATTGTATAATCTTATTGTATGTTATAATTTTATAATGGCCATTATTAATTATTATTACTGATATTCAGCAAAAGAGACAGGCAATTATTAAAATGAAAGAAGGCAATTATGTTATAGGCTCAGTTTAGTTGTAAATATGCATACATTGAAGATGACGTCATATAAATATGTAGCTACACAATTTATGGTGTCTTTTAAGTTGTTAATATCAAAATAAAAATAGACAATTCCTTATATCATGTTTTCATTTTATTGTTGAGACAGCGAAAACAGTGTAACTAGGGTGATGTGAATGAGGTTATAAAGTACCCTGTTCCCTTTGAAGATTTACCCGATGTGTCCTCGGAAGTTTGTTTTCTATATCTAACTTGCGATGTCTAAATTCACAAGGAAAAGATGCAAGACTGAACTTTGTGTAGGCTACTTAATATTGAGGAAAAAGCCCTAATCAGGCGAATGTCTGCAGCCATGTCTCCATTTTCAAATGTCTCCGTTTTTCCCATCCACACTGAGCAGCAGCGTTTTAAAACGAAACCGGCCTCTTCAGTGTTTTAAAAGCGCTTCATTTTCAGGGCTCTAAAACTCTGGGGTAGTGTGGATGGAAGGCTTAACCGTAGCAAAACGTATGAGTTTTAAAACTAAAACATATTAGTGTAAAGAGGCCTTAATCTCAGTGCTAAAGTGGCCAGCAACATTAACTGGCATTCTATACGGAGGCAATACCCAGCAGTTAATATTTTTATCCATTTCTCAGTGTATATAGCCAACATATTTGTTGCATTTAAACAAAAACAACTTTATTAAACAATTATAATCATTAAAATAATAGTTTTTTCGCTGAACATCTTTAGAAATAGAAAGATTGCTTCTCCTGATTTTTCTTCTTACATTTTTTATTTAATATTTTCCCTTAACATATCAATTTGGGCGAACTAATTTATGGACCATTATCTTAGGTTATCTGTTAGATTAGCTCCAGATTTGGCTTCAGTACTGACTAATCTAATGTACATGTTCAAATATAAAATTGTATAGCATCTTGTAGAAAATTTTAAAGAGACATTTGTGAGGGGTGTACTTATATTTATATATATATATATATATATATATATATATATATATATATATATATATATATATATATATATATATATACATATATATACGTGAGGCGCCTTTGTGTGCAATTGCTTCTTTTAAAGCAAAGGGCACTTGACTTTGAATGCAGCATTTGCACACAATAGCCTACACTTTCGAATGCAGCCTGTGACTTGGCGTAGCCTTCACAAAACTGTAATAGAGCTCCACCTAGTGGACATAATACTAACCACAGCACAACATAATGTAGTGATTTGTGTAATGGTTAGATGTTTCACTTGACCTAAATCGCTAAGAAACCAAGTAGAATTATCTTAACAGATATTGCTACAACCATATCACTCACCGTGAAATTGTCCACAGCCTTGAAATGACTGTCCACATAGACACATACTCTATCGAAGTCTGCCATCTCAGAGCTAGACTCTATGGTCCTATAATAAGAAGATAAAAATGGGCTAAAATTAATATTGAAACAGAAATAATCAACCTTTTATGATTTGTTGTTCACACGAAACTGAAAATTCTGTTACCAGTCATTCACCTTCATTTCATTACAAACCCATTAGATTTTGTTAAATTTTTCATTTAGTGGAACATAAATGAAGGGATTTACTATTTAAACTAAATCTGTCCCTCCAGTAAAATTGTTTATTCATCTAAAACCTGCTTCAAAATATACATCAAGAGGTTTTAAAATAAATCCAAATAAAAAGTCTTCAGAAGAGACATGATCACTTTATATGATTAACAAATTATTTGTTAATCATATAAGTTTGTTAACTTTTCATGAATTCATTTTCCTTCAGTTTAGTGCCTGATTTTCCAGGTGTCGCCACAGCAGAATGAACTGACAACTACTCTGGCATGTTTCACACAGTAGATGCACTTCCAGCCACAACCCAGCAATGTGCTAGGAAATACTTACACTCTCTCATTCACACACAAACATTACGGCCAATTTAGTTCATCCAATTCACTGCATGTCTTTGGACTGTGGGTGAAAACGGAGCACCTGGAGGAAGAACATGCAAACTCTCCACACAGAAATGCCAGAAAGGCCCAGCCGGAACTCAAACCAGTGACCTTTTTGCTGTGAGGCGACAGTGCTAACCACCAACCAATGTAGGCTTTTTTTTTTAGATTAGATTTATACATATATTTCATTTATCAGTGTATATAAAGAAATAAAACTAATCTAAAATAGTAAATCACCTCAATTCACCTAATAAAGCAACCAGCATCTCCTTACAAACATTTTGAAGCACCACACTTTTGGTTGAATAAAGTTTACTGCACAGAATTTGCAATATTCTTACCAGAAAAAGTTCTCTGCATGGCCCATGTTCACCATATAGTCCTTTCCACCAACTTCCTGAAAGTGTAGGGCGACGAAGCGTGGCTTGTACATGTGGACCGTCTATGAAGATATGATTTACATAAAATTCATTCACTTTATCAGTTGTTGGTTCTTTGAATGTTTAAGGGATCTTATCATGAGAATCATATAGCTGTATTTCAAATAAATACTACAGCTGTTATTAAAACTAGAGAGCAGAAAATGTTTCATTCCAAACTTCTATAATTTTCTAAAATTAGACAGATGAATGAGCACATTACCTTCCATGTATAGTTAACCAATGTCTAGTGTTTTTAGAACTCTCTCCAATAATATTGCAGACATTACTATATTTCAATAAAAAATTTAAAATTTGCACAATTGATGTTACAAAATAAAATAAGATTAAAAAAAATGTGTTACGTTATTTGGTAACGCTTTACATTAAATAAACTACCATGAATATATGCTTGTGTTATGCATTAATTATATAGTATTCTTGGTGTTTTTTTTCCTGCACACAGGAATTCTCAGCCCTAAAGTTTTATGCCTTTGAAGAGCCCACATTATGTTGCTCACAACTGGCAGATGTCACATGCTTGGCTAGTGTTGGAGTCCGTCTATTCACCTGCAGGCTACTATAATGAAGATATGAACCTGCTTGCTGACTCAAATTATAATATAAAAATACTGGTTCTCAAATGAATGAACATGTCTGTTTCATTGCATATTCCTTTAATATTTATTTGATATATTCCTGTTAACAAAAAAAAACATGATCATGTTTAATAATTTATAAGATTATGTAGATATGTTAGTAAATGTCTTAATTGACATGTCTTAAACTTCTTAAATGAAAGACTTAGAACTCATGTTAGTTCCTGATGATTAATAACATATAACGCATGCGTTTATGAATTCATGGGCATGTCTAGCTCTATTTTCCCTCTATCATAAATATAATAATCATCTGTCTCAACTTCCTTTTGTCAGCAATGTGGCAATAGCAGATAACAACAATTTTATGGTGTACCAAGAACAGGGTGAAGTGACAAACCTTAGGTTTACAGTGACAATAAAGTAAAGTTCACTCTGCAAATACATGTGCTTGTTTGGAGCAGGCTTGAACAGATGGAGAGCTCTGCCAAAAAAATGTGACTGCTCGATCAGTAAGGGGGGCTATATCACAGAATTTTTACTTTTTGTTTTTAAAAAGCTTGTGTTCTTTTATTTTTTGACTGTGCTAGAGCAGGATAAGTGATTTAATTGGAGATGTTAAAGGAATCAAACTCACAGTAAAGAACTCTCGCAGCCAGTCTCTTTCAATCTCGCCCACCTGAGGACAACAACAAGAATGACCTGTTAGGGCACTTTTAATTTTTAACTAATAACATTGTCAAAATAACTGGGTTAAATTTTGCACTGCAGTGAGTATTATATTTACTAGACCAAATAGTTCAGCTAAACATACAGTAGTTGGTAACTAATGTAGTGGGTAACTAACATAAGTAGTTGGTAACCACATCCCACAGGAGTAACTAGAGATGCTAGAGGAAGCTGTCTGACATGGATCTGCTGGTGCTAACCTAGATTGTATCCAAAAAAAAGGAATCAGTGGTGATATGGGTTATAATATCATGACATTCCCTAGTGTGCGCACAAGTTTTTGTATAAATCCCATCTTTTGCATAGAAAGTGGCAGATGCATATTTAAGGGCCTGTTTTGTGCTTACACAATGGTTACACATAAGGCTTCTGAGGATTTGGCTGATATAGTCTCAACTGAAGTAGTATATATTTAGATGTGTGATATATTTTAGTAATTTTACACATTTTTGAAAGGGGTATTGCTAGCAGAAAAAAATATATATACCCATTTTTAAAAAAGACCATTAGGTGTAAATGTACTTTGAAATATAATTGCAAACAGAATTTTTTTCAGATAATTGAATTGAATTAAACATTTATTAAATAATGGAGTATATGCACAATTATTTTAAATTTTCAGTAAGCCAGCTCAAGCACTTGGTGAACTGCCATGACATTACATAATCGCCATGTTTAAGACCTGGTTTCTGTAAAAAAAAAAAAAACTGAACACTTATTGGCCCATCAAATATTGGCAACAGTATTATGGATTTACATTAATGGCTGTGTTTCAAGTTATTTTGAAAATTTACATTGCTATACAAGATTTACACTCACTACTTTACATTATATCTATCTATCTATCTATCTATCTATCTATCTATCTATCTATCTATCTATCTATCTATCTATCTATCTATCTATCTATCTATCTATCTATCTATCTATCTATATATATATATATATATATATATATATATATATATATATATATATAGTATATATTGAAGTCAGAATTATTAGCCCCCCTTTTAATTTTTTTTTCCTTTTTAAATATTTCATAAATAATGTTTAACAGAGCAATAACATTTCTAACAATATGTCTGATAATATATTTTCTCCTGAAGAAAGTCTTTTTTAAGGTCAGAATTATTAGCCCCTTTAAGCTAATTGTATTTTCGATAGTCTACAGAACAAAATATCGTTATACAATAACTTGCCTATTTACCCTAACCTGTCTAGTTAACCTAATTAACCTAGTTAAGACTTTAAATGTCACTTTAAGCTGTATAGAAGTGTCTTGAAATTGTTCTAGTAAAATATTATTTACTGTCATCATGGCAAAGATAAAATAAATCAGTTATTAGAAATAAGTTATTAAAACTATTATGTTCAGAAATGTGTTTAAAAAATCCCCTCTCTCTTAAACATAAATTGGGGAAAAATAAACAGGGGGGTTAATAATTCTGACTTCAACTGTATATATATATTATACACAACAAAAATCATCACATTTCAAATGGGTATTTCTAGTGAAATTCTGATAGTTTAATGCTTTTTGAAATTAACCAAGATACATTATCAACCTATATATATATATATATATATATATATATATATATATATATATATATATATATATATATATATATATATATATATATATATATATATATATATATAGGTTAATATATTATACACAACAAAAATCATCATATTTCAAATGAGTATTCCTAGTGATATTCTGATAACCAAAATACATTATACATTATATATATATATATATATATATATATATATATATATATATATATATATATATATATATATATATATATATATATATATATATATATATATATAAAGCAAAAAAGCTGGTTATGCAAAACTTGTGAAAGTAATTACTAATGAAAATAAACTATTCAAAAGATGATCATATCAACTGAGACATTTATAACAAATTTAATACAATTTTATAAAAATAACAAATTGTGCCAAAAAATTACTGAACGTCACACAGCATATTCAAAGGCATCCATCTAATAATAACACTGTTTGCAACAAAAAAGTCCATTCTTGTTGTTTTTTCAGTGTCATAGATGCATGCCCCTGTAGACTGTTATACTATAACCCCAAATGTGACTTTTATTTCTGTCCTTTCAACACAATGCAAAGTAAAAAGGTACGAGGTTTAAAGGTTTAAAGTTCTGTGAAGAGAACTGTAAAAGAAGTCAGACACTGTCTATTTACTGCTTAATTGAAACATACTGCTTGCAACATTGAACTTTCTTATATTTTGTATATTGTGACCACAAAAAGATTGCAAAAACTGATCATTCCCTTCAAGCATGAAGCGAAACCAGCTCAATAGAATGTGACTGTCAAATGGTAAAAAATGTAGAAGCAGACACTCACTAAATTGAATTCCTAAACTGAATTCCTATAAGCACAGAATAGCTTTTTATGTTCTTTTAATGGGACTACCATTTCTATGTTTTCTATCATTGTGTTGTTAGTTAAACCCAATTTAAAGGGTGGGGAGGCCACTGGAAATTTCCTTAATCTCATCTCTGAAGAGGATTTCCTACATTTCCAATGCATCATTTCCTGTTCGCTCTAGCCTGTGATTACATCCATCTTAAAATAGTATAGAAGAACAAAGCTCATTGACTTAGTGTGCTTTTAAATGGCAGTGTCAATGGGGGACACTCTCAGAGGGACAAGATACATTTAACTAGGTTTGCCTTCTTTAGGCATGAATGCACCTGAGCATCCAGTCCTTCCATCAAAAAAAAAAATGTTGACAGAAAAGCCTTGAGCCAAAGACACAATGCAAGTATTGAAATGTTATGGTTATGAGTTTTTTTTTTTTTAACATAAATATGTGTGTATTTATATTAGGGCTCCACAACACTGGAAAAACTATGTATTTTTTATTGTATGTGGTAATGTATATAGTTTGTTTTTCTGATTTATAAAGGGCATATAATTAAATCATTACCATCATCACACTCAACACCACAATAATTAATTGGTGTAGGGCCTCCTTCTGTGGCCATTACAGCATCAACTCATCTTGGAAATGACAGAAACAAGTCCTGCACTGTGGCCAGAGGGACTTTGAGCCATTCTTGCAGAATAGTGGCCAGGTCACTATGAGATGCTGTTGGAAAAAACTGTTTTCTGACTCGCTCCTTCATAACACCCCAAAGTCGTTCAATAATACTTAGATTTGGTGACTGTGCAGGTCATGGGAGATGTTCAACTACACTTTCATGTTCATGAAACCCCTTTGTCATCAGTCTTGCTGTGCACCATCTTCAGGATACTATGGTGGGGACATTGGGTCCACATGGTGCTCCAATATGGTTCAGAAGTCCTTGGCAATGACTCGCCAATCTAGCAAAAGTATTGGGCCTAGGGAATGCCATGATATTGCAGCTCAAACCATCACTGATCCACTGCCGTGCTTTACTCTGGGCATGAAACAGTCTGGGTGGTGTGACTCCTTGGGGCTTCTCCACACCTTAACTCTCTCAGATGTGGGAAAGACAGTGAATGTGGACTCAAGTGACCAAGTTTTGGCTAAAGTAGCCTGGCCATATACTGTATATAGGACATTTTATTAGGGCTGACCAATACATCATTTGAAAATCGATATCACATTGTGTGTTTCCGCAATAGTCACATCGCAAGACTTGATTATTTATTAAAGATTAAAGGATAAAGATATTATTATATTTATACAGTGATAACCATGTTATTTTGATGTTCAATTGTTTAATTTCTATATTTTAATACTGTTCTATATTTTAATACTTTCGCACTCTGTTTTCACGCTTATGTGACAGGATACAGGTTAATCTTCACAGCAGTATGGATATCTGTTATGTTAATGAACAAAATAAACTTGATTTAACGTCCACAAACCGGGATTGAAGCATCTTTCTTTATAATTGTTCTGACACGTGGCTGTGCTGATGAAGTAAAGTTAAGCTAAATCGCTGTAATTCATTACACACATGCACTGTTTTAAAAGCATTTTAAACTTGTAAAACTCACTCTTGATCACATTTGATGATGATTAAGGATCCTAGCGAACTGAATAGACTTTTTATTCCCAGTTGCTTTGCGCACGTCTGGTCTTGTTGATATGATTATACACGTGACTACCGGGACAAGTTAATACGCACAGTTGTCAATCAATTCGGTGGGTGGGGGGATTGAACTCCTGCTTAAAGTTGCGGTCGATCTGAAAACCGCTCCAATTGGTCCACCGTTTTTATGTTATTAAAATGAAAAAAAGGACTGGGTGTGTTTATATTACCCCAATATGACTGTCTATACACTATATCTACACACATGTCTGTGCAAACAGCTTGAAAAGTAGATTTTTCACAATAGGTGCCCTTTAAAATCAGATTATTGGTGTCTATGTAAATGTACTCATTGCCGAATCTGTGATGTAACTATTGAAGATTTGCACATTGCAATATCGATGATGAAACAATACATTTCATGCACTCAATAAAAAATAGAATTTGTGCCATTTTTCATGAGCTAAACCCAAATATCTAAAACTTTTTCTATGTATACAAAAGGTATATTTCTCTTATATATTATATCCATACTAAATATCTTGACCTATTGGCTATTCAAAATCATGTTTGTTAAATTAGTTCTGCCTGAAAAACACATCAGGCCTCTTCGAGGTGAAGATATAACCACAACATCAGAATAAATAAGCTTTACAATAACATTAAAAAGAAGCAAAGCTGAAACATTTTCCACGGCAGCACATTGCACAATTATTTATTGACCCCACTCTCAACTTCAGTCTCATGTGTAATCTTGAGTTATTTACTTATTGGTTCTTGTGTGTTTTTGTAAGTCAGAGATGTTGGTGACCAGTGGTGTAAAGTAACAAATTACAAATACTCCAATTACTGTAATTGAGTAGTTTTGTCAGGAATTGTAATTTACTAGTTTTAAAAATGTGTTCTTTTACTTTCCATTGAGTACATTTTTAGTGCTGTATCAGCACTTTTACTCCACTATTTTCCTTCAACCTGCAATCACTACTTTATTTTTTACTTCTCTATGGTGATTGGCTACAGTAGAAAAATCAGTCCTGCGATTCCTGTCCAATCACACATAGCAAATAAATCAAATCATACTGAACTACCTCAAGACATGGGCGCTTTTTAAATGCAGCAAACCTTTTGGAAGCAATAAAAATGTCCAAGAAGATGTCCAAAATATTTACACGCAATGACCCTGAGACATTTTATAGACTTCATGTCACTGATGAGAAAATGAAAAACTTTGACTGTATGATGACTGAAATCACCAAAAAGCCTTAAACAATAACTAAATGGAATGAATAAAGAATGGAAGTAAGAGTCGAATGAAGGAGGGACTGAACAAGGAATGGAAGGAAGGACCGAATGAAGGAAGGACCGAAATAATGAAGGAAAGAAGGACCAGATGATAGAAGGAAGGATTCAAGGAAGGACTGAACAAGCTACGGAACGAAGGAAAGAAAGAACGAATTAATGAACAAAGGACCTAATGAGGGAAGGAACAAAATATGAATGAACAAACGAATGAATGCATGAGCAAACGAATGAAGAGAGGAATGAAGGAAGGACCAAATGATTGGACGAAGGATTTAAAGAAGGACTGAACAAACTAAGTAAGGAACGAATGAACGCATGAATGAACAAAGGACCTGATGGAGGAAGAAACAAAAAATATGAACAAACTAACAAATGAATGAGCAAATGAATGAAGAGAGGAACGAAGAAGGGAACAAATGAATGAAGGAAGGAAGGAACAACCGAATGAATAAAGGAAGGACAGAACAAACAAACAAACAATGGAAGGAAGGTTGGAAGGAACAAACGAAAATAGGAAGATTACTAAATGCACTACAGAATGGTACGTTTACACATCCCTGCACAAACTGTATGTAAAAGCATCAGCTTTTCGCAGTGTTATACTCACTACTCTTGAGTACTTTTAAAATGGCTACTTTTTACTCATCCTTTGAGTAATATTTACAACTGATACTTTTAATCTACTTGCACTACATTTTTGGGCATGTAATGGTACTTTTACTTAAGTATGATTTTTCAGTACTCTTTCGACCACTGTTGGTGACTGTTTCTAGTGAAGTCATGCAAAGTGTATCTTCCTGTCCTGATGAATTGTGCAGTGTGAACACAGCAGCAACTGAATGCTACCCCAGATAGTTATGCAGTGTGAAAAGTGCGATCTGATAACTTTGAAAACCATGACACAAGTGTGACATTTTGTGACTTCGACATAAGTGAGCACTTCTCCTTTGCTGAGATAATCTTTTTTTACTTAAAAAAGATAATCTGACTTACTTTTACTGAAGTATGTTTTGTTTTAAGTGTTGTAAAGTTTTTACTGCTGCAGGAGTTTGATGTATTGCCGGATTTTAAAAAGTTTATCAGCAAAATGCCTGTCAATCCCAGCAATAACAAGGTAAGCTATTTGCTATCATTATAAATTAGGTCATGCCTGTCCTCTTATGTGTGTAATTTGGAACTTTATGCTGCAGAAAACAGATAGACAGACAGACGGACGGACCGACGAACGGACAGACAGATAGATAGATCTATAAACTTCACCACACACATGGGCACTGCAGTCAATATAGCCTGAAATGATCATAAACTGCACAGAAATGTGGGAGAACTAAGTCTGATAATGTTCCATAGAAATGATGTTAGGCTTAAATATTTCCTACCCTTAGTGGAGCATATCATGTAGTGTGCCTAAAGGACCAGTACATCTTAAACTAACAATTCTGACACTTACTCACCCTTTGCTTGTAATAAATCTGTTTGATTCTCTTTCTTATGTGGAACACAAAAAAAAGATATTTTGAAGAATGCTGCAAACATGTATCCACTGACTCCCATATTTGTTTTTCCTTCTTTGAAAGTCATAGCTTTTTTATGCTTTTATTTATACATCTTCATGAAAGAGAGAAATAATAATAAAAAGATGTAACGTTTCATTGTTTACAAAGGCATATTGTTTTGTTTTTGGGAGAGTGTTATACACTAATTACTTTAAACCCTTTAGTTTTGAACGATGTCTTGCATGCACATCTGTATTACAAAAATAGATGTTTAATTTAAACTATAATGAAAGTAATCATGGAGCCTGCCTTGTGTGCTAGTAATGATGTTTTACAGCCTGCATATAAAATAATTTGAATACCAAATAAGATATTTAGCTTATGTTTCTTTGAAGAATATTAAGTGAATAAAACATGGTGTAACTGATGCTTTAGTTTACATACCTTAATTAAATTTGCATGGGATTTGAGGATCAGGATCATGTCGGTTTAGCGGAGATGCAATTATGTGGTCAAATGAAAATTAATCCATTTTCAGAAATCAGATGAAGTGACCAGGTGTAAACAAGCCGATATATGCAATCCAGAGCAACCCAGAAAAGTCTGACATGTCCAGTGAGTATGCTGGCCATACATGAACTGGGATGTTTTCAGCAGTTCTGATGCAGCACTCATAACATTTCATTAAAAGAGATTTGTTTTGAAGATTACTGAATTCAATCTACAATAAAAGCTTTTCTGTTGTTTTAATGGACCGATTTATCTGTTTAGTACAGTTTCCTGATTATTTGAAACAGGGGGGGCTCAAACTCAGTTCTGTAGGGCTGATGTTTAAATCGAGCAGGGGTGCCAAACTTAGTTCCTGAAGAACCGCAGCTCTACACAATTTAGTTCCAACCCCGCTTTAACACATCTACCTGTATAGGTTTCAAACAAGTCTGAAGGACTCAGTTTGATCAGGTGTATTTAATAAGAGTTGGAACTAAACTGTCCAGAGCTGCAGCCCTCTAGGAACTCCTCCAGGAGTTTTACAGCCATGAAATAAAGCATATCTGGACACAGCCTATGAGAGCCTGTAAACAGAAACTTGCAACATTTTCCTTGCCTCCAAGTTCTTCTGATTGGTTCACTGCTTTGGAACTGACACTGATGAGTGGCTCTGCATTTCAAAGTTCTTTTAACATGACATGGTGTTTAAAAAACGTGGTGCTTATGTGCGTTCATGAGACGCAAGCAACTGTCATGCACCTCTGTTATGCATGTGTTTCCAATGGAAATGTAGTGTGCATTCTGTATGAACAAGCCCAGGGTGTAATCAAACTCGATCAGCAGCGGTCTAGCATTTGCCGATCACTGGAGAACTACACTACTGAAGAACTCCCAGAAGTCTTTGCACTCACACACCAGTTCCTGATCCCCCTGATTACACACAGCTGGAATCTCATGATAGACTGATTACCAGTACTAAAAATGCATCTCACTTACACACACACACACACACACACACACACACACACACACACACGCACACACACGTGGCTGAGTCTTGTAAGATGTAAGTGAGCAATTCTAATCAGTTCCCTTGCCTTGTCCAGCTGTCCAGTGTTTTGACCTTAGCTTTGTTTCACTGTTTATGTTGTTTTGCTACCAGTCCCAACCATTTGCCTTCTTTACTGACTACTCTCTGGATTACCTGCATGCTCCTGTCTGTCCGTGTTAACTTTGCCTGTTCGACCATTCTGTTTAATAAACTGCACGTCGATCCTCACTTCATTTGACTTTTGTGAGCACTATGTACTGTGCCTGAATGGAATTCATTTGGCCGGCCCTGGACTACTTGGAAGAGGTGAGCCAAAGCAGTTTCAATGGGCTTGAATGTATTATCAACTGTAACCGGCAAATTTTCAATTGCCTTGAGGACCACGTAACCAATTGTCAGGACATTTCTAATGATACATCTCTGCTGGACTGCATACTCATTGACTTTTTCTACCATGGACTCTGAATCATTTAAAGCGACCTTAATCTCCATTTTAGCCCAGCAAGCCCTGGATGTGGCTCTAGCCCTGGATGTGGTTTAAATGCGGATTAGAAAAACTTTCTCACTTGAACACAAATTATAATTGGTTATTAAAGCTTCAAAATCCTAGCTGAGCTAAAGCTGCACTCTGCAAAACAAATTCAAGATCTTAATATTGCCTTATTTAGTTTACTTAGTTAAAAAAAATAGTTTTTTTTTTAGTAGATGGGAGCATTTTCCTACCAAATTTCTGCACATTCAGTATATCGCCCATGAACAAAATGTTAATTTATATATTCTTTAACTTGTTTACTTATTTTTATATTATTTTTTTAATAAAATATAAAAACAAACAATATTGTGAGGCTACATTCACACTGCAGCGTAATGTGGCCCAAATCTGATTTTTTCACAAATCTGATGTGACTGCTATGTAATGTAACATTACATTAATGTAATGTAACTGTAATGACAGTGTGAACAGCCCAAACCACATGGAATCTTTCAGTTCAGATTTGTGCCACTTTCATATGTCGTATTAAATCAGACACAGATCTGATGTTTTGTAATGCGACTGCAGTGTGAACGGTTATGGCGGATTTCATGTGACTTTTACATAATCTTTGAGCGACATACGCCATCATTCTGTGCTGCAAACATCATCTTCTACTCCTTAGCAGCATAGTAGAATGGCACACAGGGCAATTACTTTACCACAGAAAGTTGGTTGTTCATGTTGAAAAAAAATTTCTGAAGGCAAAACTGGTGCTTGTTAACCAATCTGGTTAACGATTGGGGCACGGGTTGATCGCAAAGCTGAAGAGGGTTGTTGCACATAGGGGATTCGTGCGAAAAGGAAATGCACTTTCATTTTAAGGATAAACTTTCTCTCTGAGAAGAAAAAACCTAAGCCCCCCTTCTGCACGTGCTTTTTGTTTATAACAAAGTAAAATGAAATAACTCAGCAAACAGAGATAAACCAACTCCGCCTTCACAGTTCAGTCTGCGGCTGCTCATTAACCCTTGATGAGTTCACTACATCGGTGGTCAGAAAGACGGGCACCACGGTTGTCATAAATCCCAAATGATCAGTATTTTCAATCACAAGTGACTTATTTTAGGTTTCAAATGTCGAAATACACATTAGTAGTAGCAGAACAACCCTTTATAGTTCATGAAATACACCATGGTTGTCTGTGAAAAGGGCAATAGTCATAGTAAGCATAATCTGACAATGTGCTTCATGCAGTATACACACTGTGTGCATAATTAGACATTTTGTGCTGTCTGTAACTGTACTTTTGCATATGCCGGTCAGTTTAGGACCATGATCTGTTCACACTGCAAATCTGATATTTGCCACATTTATAACAACAATGTGAACAGCCATGCAAAAAAATCAGATCTGAAAAAAATCAGATTTGAGCACTAAACCTCGCAGTGTATAGTATGTTTATTACAATAGTAACTTTTTAAATACTGTATAACATAGTCATATAGTAATATGGGTTAATGAATGATACTGCATTCTGTAGTGTTATCTTAAACTGATACTCTATCTTTTGCTAAACTGTAGCAAATGTATTTTAATGATGAGGGTGTGGCAGTGAAGGTAAAGTTCCACTTTCATCTTTATTATAAAGAATGGTCAGGCAGGTAGCAAACAACAATATAAAGGATAGTACAAAAAGGGTTAATTCAATAGACAGGCAGAGGTTGGGGCAGGGGACAAACAATCATAAAACAAAAAAAAGTCTGAGAATCAAAACTGAGAATCAAAACCAAGAACAAAAGTCCACGACACAAAACAATATCCCACAATCAAAAAGTGTGAGTGTGGTGCTGGAATAGTGGGTGCAATATGCTGCAGCTGTCATTTTAATCAGTGTCCAGATTGAAAAACTGTTTCTACCATTGGATAACAGTTTATAGTTCAGATATAAACACTGACGCTTATGGTGAAGATTAAAATCACTGTTCAATCGCCCTCTTATGCTTTTAACTTACATTACTTAACCAATAGTTGGCCAAGCAGCCATAAAAAATATGCCGCTCAATAATTCTTCAAAAATGATAGATCTAATAAAGAAACATAGATCTAATAAAGTATTTTGAATAAGTTACAGAATCATTAATTATGATTAAAATAATCCTTAAAATAAAAATGATGTGTAGTACAAATTATAATGTTAGATTTCTATGTTTAGCATTGTCAGCATCAGTAGTGTTGATCATTTTTCTCAGCATTGAATATTTTATCATTTATTTTTATTCAGCTGGTTATTTGTTGATTTTATTTTTATAAAAATAGGTTCTATGTTAGGTTTGTTAAAACCAAAAGTTTTTTGCATTACTTATTTTGTAATAAATAGAAAGCAAATTACATTTGTCTCCTCCTTTTTTTGGTTGATCAAACAAATGATCCGATCAGTGACTGGTGAGATTTGTGATCCGTTACACCACTTATGGTAGGTGTAGTCTGGATGAATGGCTGGCTGATGGAGTGAAAATAGTCCCCTCAAGTCTAGTGGGTACTCCAGCTAATACTCGTGACAGTAATTAATATATTTTTTAACTATTACCACAAATTAATTCAAGTACTTCAATATGTTTCAAAAACAATATAATATTTACTATAAAGTACTATAGTGTTTCATGTGGGAAATCATTACTAAAACCTAGAAACTGAAGCAAATAAATACTATTCAATCGCTGAAGTAAAAATATTAATATATTGTAATATTTAACAACACATCTTTACTAAACTTAAAAAAATATTAAAAACATATGAAGATGTTTTATGAACATATTACCTTGCTATTATTTCCTCCATTATCATGAATAGGGCTGTGCGATTAGGCCTAAAATCAAAATCTTGATTAATTGGACATTTTAACTTGGTTATGATAATTGATGGAAACACACACTACTAATCATCTACTATGATTATTGAACATCAATGCTGAACAACTGAAACTAAAACACACATTGCCTAAAACGCGCCAGACTGTACCATGCGCTTAATAGAAGTATAATGTCAGAATAATATAAGTATAAATCATAATATAACAAGTATAAATTAGCCTTAACAAAGCGGGGTCACGTGACTCCACACACGGTAGGGAAAGTAACTGAAAAAAATTGACCTGGACAAATTTGATTGATTATAGATTCTGAATGTCGATTACGATTACTTTTAGATTAATCACCCATGAATCAATTAAATAAAAGCAGTCCCAATTAGATCATTGCATATATCCCTGAAAAATGTTTCACCAAAGCCAGCAAACTGGCAGTAAAAATATGGCAGTATCTGCTATATTGAATTTGTTACAAATAATGACTGATAGGAAATCAAACTGTTAATAGTCTATTATATTAAATGGCGTAGCAGAGGCTGGGCAATCAATACAGGGCCAGCCCAATCTTTCAGGGGGTCCTAAGCAGAATTTTATTTGGAGCCCCTCAGTACAGTATGACAAAATGATATGATGATGTGAATCAAATTATTGTGATTTTTTTTCCTGACCCATTTAAAAGCATATAATTCATTGGTTCCGTTTTATGCCTGTGCAAGTCCTTAATGTTAAATTTTAAATTTTTTTATTATAGTATTTCTTTATTAGTATTTAATATCTATTATTATTATTTCAACAATGTTACAAATAAAATTCTTTCTCAGGCCTTAAACTCTTAACTGTTTCCCCCATATTTGCTTAAGCACTCATAATCAAACTTAATAACTGGGTGATTTAGGGCTGGGCGATGTGGCAAAAATGCAAACTCAATATATTTTTTTCCCATTTTAAACAGTAACGATAAATTTCAATACAAGTTGTTAATGCTTCCAGCTTTAAAAGTTATTATCCTAACAATGACCGATGCAACAAAAATTAGACAGTCATTAAATTACAATTTAAAATATTATTTATTAACAAAGCAGATTACACATTTGGCCTTAAATTAAAACAAATAGTAAAATACATTCAAAAAGACTAATCGGTTTAAGGTCTGGCATTACGAGGTAAGAAAAATAAACATTTTTAATATAAGCCATTTTAAAGATTATCACCTGAGAATCTGATTTTACCTCAGCGATGCGCTTTCATTTTCTCCGTCTCACTTGCGGTGAGTTCAGTTGACTGAACTCAGTGCTTTGAATTAGTTAAACTATGCTCAGTGTAGTGAATAGTGTCAAACTGGCACAGAAACATCAGTATAGGCTTTGCTAAATGGCTGGTCAAATGTAGGTCTTTAAAAAAAAAAGCTACAAACAGACTCGCATGCTAGGGTTGCGGTGATGAGAAACAACAAATTGCATATATGTTGACTTATTTAAAGTAGGCTATAGGCTAGGCTTATAGCATGTAATAATTTTGTATAAATTAAGTTTATAAAAAATGTAGCCAATATATATCACAGAGTTTTGTCATGCAATTACAGTGGAGCATAATTAAATCCTTATTTTACCGTGAAGTGTAACAAACACAAAGCTGTGTATCGTATGGGCATGCACAAAACTATAAAATTCATATATTGTTGTCAGAATTTTTTTTTTAAAAACAAATTTAATTTGATGCAATTATGTATTTAAATTTCAATGCACAATGCATAACTTATCAATTAAATGTTCACGCTTAATTGTCATTGATAAGGTCTTATTAGGGGTGGGCGATATGACCTAAAATTAATATCACGGTATTTTTCATCTTTTGAACGGTGACGGTATAATATCATGGTATTACTTTCAATAGCAGAATAATATACATCTCAAGGAAGAACGGACAAAAGAAAGTCTCACTTCTATCACTCTTTAAAAGTTTTGGTTTGGGTCATTGTAAATGCTCAGTCTCGTTATGAGCTGATCTTCATTTCTCTGTGTTGGTGGAATAAAGCAGGCGAGTCAGCCGCACCAATTTATGAGCAGACAGAGCAGGATTCTCGCGATGACCACCAGCGCAATTCCGCTCTTTGTTATGAGCCGTAGTTTCAGTGTAAACTTAGTAAAGGTGAGTTTCTTTGGCGATGATGTGTACAGTGTTAGATTTTATATTTAGCGGACATTTGCGCTGAACACGCGGTGAATGCAACGCATCGAGATTCGGGCACCTTCTCCGAAAACACTCGATTGATCTCAGCTGGCGGATCAACATTTACCTTATGTCATGATCGCTGTCATCTGCGCCATTATTTTTATTATAACTTTAGGTGAGGTTTGCAAACCTGTGCACTTTTCACTCTTCAGCCGTTTGCATTTCCTGCAGTAACAAAAGCTCCCTGTTATCTGACAGCGGGAAGCGTTGAGTGACTGACAGCTAATATGAACCAATACAGCAGCAGGGTAGAGCATTTCAGCAAGTTTTTAGAGAAAATCAAATCAGATTGCACTACAACCATTATGTTCAGTCGCACAAATGCTCCCATATATTATGAGGGCGCATAGATTAAATTTCGGGCGCTCATGCGACCAAAATGGTAGCAATTTCGAGCCCTGTAGTATAAGGACATGTATTCAGACCACAACTGAACGTTTGAAGAAAACTGAATGCCTCATTATTTAGAATTAGCTATTATTGATGTAAATGCAGCCGTTCAAGGCGCATAATTGATTTATTACGGTATTGACGGTATTAGAAAATCCATGTCGTGGCGCAATGTCACACCGGTGATGACTATGACACTGGTGTACCGCCCACCCCTAGGTCTTATCGATTGAAAGGTTTACCGACAATCAATTGATCAGGGTAAACGTTAACATCCCTAATATATAGGCCTATGTATGTGTAGTTAAAAAACATACAGCTTGATGTTTTGCTTCATCATGGTGGTAACAAAACATTAGTTACCGTCTCATATTGCTGCTGTGTGATTGGCTCTTTGATCAATATTGAGTGTAATTGTCCAGAGCTTTTTATCGTTATCCAAATAAATTTGATCACAATTCAATAGGATATTGTTTATTGGCCCAGCCTTAGGGTGATTAGGGTGATCGACTAATGGCTTCAATGAATGACAACTGGTTTACTTGGAAAGTACATACATTTTCATTGCCTTAGTCTATTATTTATCATGGGTCGCCACAGCGGAATGAACTGCCAATTTATCCAGCATATGTTTTACACAGCGGATGTCCTTCCAGCAGCAACCCAGTACTGGAAAAACTAGGAAAGCAGTACAGCCATAAAAAGTAGCTAAGTTTTGCTCAAAATGTTGCTAAAAGAGGTAAGGTGTAAATTTGTATATTGCTAATGACATCACTCCCAACTATATGTTTGTTTAATACAGTGTATGGTTTAATAAAGTGGTAGTTATATTTGAACAAAGCTTTATATATGTATATCAGTTTCATTAAATTTATTCCTGTTTGATTACAATAAAACAGTGTAGATCTCAGATATAAACTAATTCAGACTCTGGTGCCAATAAAGCACTGTGATTGTATATTGTTAACAATAAATTGAATTGTTTCAATTTAAAACAAAGGAGAAGAAGAGGGCTGAATGGGCCATTGAAGCAATACCTCCTGCTTGCAGGTCAAGAAATTACTATTTTAAAAATAAAGTCACTAATGAGGTCTGAAAAGTTGCTAAATCATTAACAATTGGTACACAAACAGGAGGATACTGTATCTGCTCAGACTGACAGCACAAGGACTATGAAAGCTTTGAGACCGAGGGATGGGCCGTTGAGAGGAGTAAAAGTCTCCAGTAGTGTTGTTAAAAATATTGGTACTTCTATGAGTATAGATACTGGAATATTTAAAATGATAGTCTTGCTTTTGGTTAGTATCTATACTAGCTTTGTTCTCTCTCTCTCACTGCACATGAGGGCCCACAGCCCCAACTTCTCGGTATCCAGTGGCAAGATGTCAAGTGCTGAAGCAACACTGACCAGTTTTGGTTGAGCAGGTTTTGGGTTCGTGAACAAACGTACAAATAAGCAAAGAAGAGCACAAACAGGCCCATAAAAGTATTGCTACAGAGTAGTGCTAAGCAAATATGCTAATACAATTAATTTAGCGAAGCACTTGAAAGATGGATATGCAGAGTTGTATGAACAATTTCAAGAGGTTGGTAAAAAGAGGTTGCTCTTATTTTAATATAAATGATGCTTTAATTAAGGGTTGCTAATATACGTGTTTTTTTTTAATAAATGATTTATTTTTTAAAATCTTTCTCTCTCTCTCTCTCTCTCTCTCTCTCTCTCTCTCTCTTTATATATATATATAGGTCCAACTTTATTGGCATTTCACATGTACAAGTACAAGGCAATGAAATGCAGGATATAGGCATAAGTTATAAAGTGCAATTATAGAAAAACTATGGATATAATAAAATATCTGTAAAAATATTTACAGATAGATGTACTACATTATATACAGGTTGTATTAGCTATAAACAGAGATTTACAATAGATGAATATATGTACAGGTTGCTATTAATAATCATCAATTATATGGGCTATGACGGTTTATGGGTCTGTGTGTGGTCTTTATGTGTGTTATGCGCTGCTATGTGTGTGTTTGCGCATTGTCCTGTCTGTGTCTGTTTTTATCACATGGTTTCTGCTGCTTGTGTCATCTGGTGGCTGTCACCGTCATTGTCTTCATTGCTGTTTCATTGTCAGTTTGTTGTTACTTATCTATGGTATGCAAATTAAGAAAAGATCGTCATCGGTTTGACAGTATACGTGTGGCAAATCTTCACAACGCAACAAATTAAAAAAATATGCAGCTTCGTCTTAAGTCCACAGTTACTCCTGTTGGACGTGGTTCATCCTTGGTGGTATGCTGACATTTCCCTAGATACCATGGCTCTTCAATCATCACTAAGATTTGCTGTTTTGATTACAGGTGCACCAAAGAGACGTGCACCAACAATTTGTCTTCTTTTGAACTCTGATATAATGTTGTGTGCATTGCAATGTTTTAAGCAAAACGTCCTGGTTACGTACGTAATTCACATTCCCCGAATAGGCAACAGAGACGTGTGTCTGTATAAACAGACTTTGGGAGTGCTTTAGACGACCAATCACTTCTGAAGATAAGAAAACGGGCCAATGAAATGCCAATTGAATTGACGGAGCTTAGCTCCACAGCTGAAACTGATGAGCCAATTAGGGCTATATCAGTCGGCTGCTGGAGCCAGCTCATCAGAATTTGCCTGCTGAAGAGCCGATTGCTCAGCTCCCAGCTGGAGACTCAGGTGCTGTGGCAGTGGAGACACACGTCTCCGTTCTCTATTCGGGGAACGTGGGTTACGTACGTAACCAGGACGTTGCCCTTCATAAGGGAACTTCTACGTGTGTCTGTATAAACAGACTTTGGGAGACTGTATGGAAAGCGCCACAACAGCTAAGCCTGTTGTGCTCCTGATGTGTAGTTTGCCAAGGCAAAGCGTGAGCGCACTGACATCACCAAGAGCGCAACCTTCCAACGTCCCCTAGGCCCAACATATTACCATTACATGGGAATAAAGTTTTAAATCGGGGGTCGTAAGTGTGCTTTTACCTAGCTAATATAGACTAGGAATTTTGGAAATACAACAGTACGTTGGGAAAGCGTGCCAGTCCCGAAGGGGGAGGACGCAGCGGAGACCACCTGCTACCCTAGAAGGGGAGACCTGATGGTAAGGAGACATATGGACTAGCCCTAATGAGGGGGAGTGCTACATATGATAAGCTGGTTAGCGGTTTAGGGAAGACACGGCATCGCCTAATAAGGGGGAACACACCATGGTAATAATGCATAAGGCATCACCAAATGGGGATGCACATAGCTGGCACCGATCCTCAATATGCGTGTAGACCTAATAGGCATACCAACCGCACACTGAGCCATGCACTCGACTCCTCCGCTGAGTCGATGCTGGGGGCCTCAGAGGAATTCTCTAGGGTTCGCCTGGGAAGGGGAACTTACTAGTAGAATAGGAAAAGCGCACGCATCTCCGGGTTAGGGAGCCTGGCGCAGCAAGCGTTTGTGACACCGAGCTTAATTCCCCCCCGGATTGATTGGGATTACCCAATAACCGGGAGGAAATTGGCTCTACTCGGAGGTTATAGAACCTCGCAAATGTGTTAGGTGTCACCTCTAGTAGAGTGCGCTCTCACGTTAGGAGGGCAGGGCTCGCCCTGGCATTGATAAGCGAGGGCGATAGCATCACTTAACCAGTGGGCCAACCTCTGTTTTGACACGGCACTTCCCTTCTGCCGACCACTATAACAGATAAAGAGCTGTTCACATGATCTTACATTTTGCGTTCGTTCCATGTAAAGGCGCAAAGCGCGAACGGGACAAAGCAGTGAATGGGCTGGGCCTGCCTCCTCCGCAGGCAGCGCTTGCAGGTTCACCACCTGATCTCTAAATGGGGTGGTAGGAACCTTGGGCACACACCCAGGTCAGGGTCTCGGGACAAAGTGAGAGTAACCCGGCCCGAATTCAAGGCACGATTCGCTGACCGTAAAAATGCCTCCAGATCCCCAACTCTCTTGAATGACTCCAATGCGTCAGCAGAGCTGTCTTAAATGACAGAATTCTAAGAGATACCGAATCGAGTGGCTCGAACGGATCTCTCTGCAGACCCACCAGGACTATAGAGAGATCCCAAGAGGGCATGAGAGGGGGGCGGGATGCATTTAATCGCCGTGCGCCTCTGAGGAATCGGATGATTAGATCATGCTTCCCGAGCGTGTTGCCATCCACCGCGTCATGATGAGCGGAGATCGCAGCCACGTAAACCTTCAGTGTGGAGGGTGACAGCCTACGCTCCAGCTTATCCTGAAGGAAGGATAACACAATGCTAATCTGGCAAGTTCAGGGGTCTTCTCGGCGAGAAGCGCACCACTCTGAGAATAGACTCCACTTCAGGGCGTAGGCATGCCTCGTAGAGGGTGCTCTAGCATGAGTGATGTTGTTAAGTACCGCGGGCGGTAAGTCACCTAAGTCCTCCGCGCTCCGTCTATGGACCACACGTGGAGGTTCCAGAGATCTGGGCGTGGGTGCCAGATGGTGCCCCGTCCCTGAGAGAGGAGGTTCTGTCTTAGGGGAATGCGCCAAGGAGGGGCCGCCGCGAGGAGTGTGAGCTCCGAAACCCAGGTCTGGTTGGGCCAGAGGGCGCAACAAACAAGACCTGCTCCTCGTCCTCCCTGACTTTGCACAAAGTTTGTGCGATTAGGCTCACTAGGGGAAACACATATTTGCGCGTGCCCGATGGCCAGCTGTGAGCCAGTGCATCCGTGCCGAGGGGGGCCTCGGTCAGGGAATAAAACAGCTGGCAATGTGCTTTCTCGGCGGAAGCAAACAGATTGATCTGAGCTTCCCCGAAGCGCACCCATATCAGCTGGACCGAATCGTGGTGGAGTCTCCACTCTCCTCGGGACACTAGCTGCCGTGAGAGCGCATCGGCTGCACGGTTGAGCTCGCCCGGAATGTGAATGGCACGCAGCGATTTCAGCCGCGTGTGACTCCAAAGGAGCAGACGGCGAGCGAGCTGAGACATGTGGCGAGAGCGTATACCCCCCATACGGTTGATATAAGCCACCGTCTCCATGCTGTCCATCCTGACCAGCACGTGTTTCTGCTCCAACACCGGAAAAAAGCGGAGGAGAGCCAGATACACTCCCAACAGGTCCAGGCATTTGATATGCCAATGCAGGCGGGGTCCGGACAACGAACCCGCGGCTGCATGCTCATTGCACACGGCCTCCCAGCCCGTGCTGGAGGCATCTGTCGTTGGGACAACATGCCTGGATACTAGCCCTAGGGGCACTCTGGCCCGTAGAAAAGCCAGATCCGTCCAGGGGCTGAGGGTGCGGAGACACAGCGGAGTGATGTGCACCCGGTGCGTATCCGCGCGCCATGCCCGTCTGGGGGACTCGATCGCGAAGCCAACGCTGAAATGGTCTCATATAAAGCAAACCGAGCGGTGTGACCGTCGCTGCGGATGCCATATGCCCCAGGAGCCTCTGAAAACATCCATCTTCCTGTGGAGCTCGTTTATACAGGAAAGCATTACCCTGGCGCGCTCCTCGGAGAGGCGCGCAACCATGGTGATCGAATCCAGCTCCAGCCCGAGATAAGAGATCCTTTGCACAGGGAAAAGTTTGCTCTTCTCTCGGTTGACCTGAAACCCCAACTAGTCGAGGTGCCGAAGCACTTTGTCTCTGTGCATCATCAACTGATCGCGAGAGGAAGCTAGAATGAGCCAGTCGTCGAGATTGCGGATACCCGCGAACCGCAGTGGCGCTAGAGCACCCTCCGCGAGCTTGGAGAAAACCCGCGGAGACAGAGAGAGCCCGAAGGGGAGGACTTTGTACTGCCACGCTCATCCTTTGAACGCAAACCAGAGAAAGGGACGGTGGCGTGGAAGAATAGAGACATGAAAATACACGTCCTTCAGGTCTATGGTTGCAAACCAATCCTGTGGACGGACGCTCTGAAGCAAGCGTTTCTGCGTGAGCATTCTGAAAGGCATTTTGTGTAAATGACAGTTCAGTCTGCGCAGATCTAGGATTGGTCTTAACCCCCCACTCTTTTTGGGCACGATGAAATACGGGCTGTAAAACCCGGACTTCATCTCAGCTGGAGGGACCTGCTCGATTGCATCCTTCGCCAGGAGGACAGCAATCTCCTCTCGCAAGACAGGGGCGCTCTCGGGGATAACCCTCGTAAAAAGGACACCTGTGAACTTGGGAGGGCGAATAGCGAACTGAATCGCAAAGCCGAGTCTGACCATCCGTATGAGCCACCGCGACGTGACTGGACCAGTGCTAACACTTGAAGCAGAAACAGAGCGCAACGACGAGGAGCGAGGGGGCCGCGGGCCCGAAGGCGATGGATTAGCCCCCACTGTAACCCTCAGGCCTGCCCGAGTGCTAACCGCTTTCCGGGGAGCAGCAGGGGTGACTTGCCCTAATAAACGAGCTCGCCGCGACCTCAGTTGCGCAACAGTCAAGCCATCGCAATGCGGGCAAGAACTGTCCGCGAGCAATGCATCAACATGTTGGACCCCCAAGCATGTGATGCAGTACTCGTGCCTGTCATCCGGGGCGAGGAAACCACCGCATCCAGAAACGCACGGTTGAAACGACATCTTTAAAAAGACGCGCTGCACGACCATGTGCTCTCTTAGGGAATTCTGCTCTTTCAAAAAACTGCTCTTTTAGGTCACCAGTGAAACGCCAAGGAGACGGGAAACCCAGCTCGACTGCCGCTAGAACGTCTTCCCCCGCACTGGTGAGAATAATGCTTTCTTCAGTGTTGGAAGTCAGCTCAGCAGAAGGGTTCTTCAGTCTCAGATCGGGTCTAAAGCAACAATTCTGATGAGCTGGCTCCAGCAGCCGACTGATATAGCCCTAATTGGCTCATCAGTTTCAGCTGGCCCGTTTTCTTATCTTCAGAAGTGATTGGTCGTCTAAAGCACTCCCAAAGTCTGTTTATACAGACACACGTAGAAGTTCCCTTATGAAGGGGAACTGCTATTACCTTGCTGACTAAACCTTCACACTCTGCTCTTAAAAGATTGACCACCAGGCTGGTCAAATTTAGCCATGAAACCTCCAACACTAAATTGCCCAGTGTTTTACCTTCATTGCACAAGCCCTGTATGTATTCAAGGTTCGGTTTACGTGCTCTTACGACAGTCAGTCCAGATGTTGTGCACACAGCAATGCAACCACTGTAGAGCCATTCACAAAGACTGTGTGTATTTGGTTAAGCATTTTAGAATGACCAAAAAAACATTTCAAAACATCTTTTGCAGCATGGCATGCAATTCATTTATTGACGTGTATTTGATTCATTCATGTTTTTAAAAGCGTGAAAGAGAATGCATGCTGTTGTGTGTGTGTGAGAAGAAATTATAAGAACACACATACAGTATGTCACAAAAGTGAGTACACCCCTCACATTTCTGCAAATATTCATTTATATCTTTTCATAGGACAACACTGCAGAAATGACTCTTTGACACAATGAAAAGTAGTCACTGTAAAGTTTGTATAACAGTGTCAATTTATTGTCCTCTTAAAATAACTAAAAATACAGCCAATAATAGCTGAACCCCTGGCAACAAGAGTGAGTACACCCCTAAGTGAAAATGTACAAATTGCTCACAATTAGTAATTTTCCTTCCCCTGTGTCATGTGATTTATTCGTGTTACACTGTCTCAAGTGTCACCAGATAGCAGGTGAGTTAAATTTGGTATAAAAGCTCTTCCACTCTCTCAACTTGGCCACTGAAAGTTCAACAAGGCACCTCATGGCAAACTTCTCTCAGAAGACCTGAAAAAACAAATTCTTGCATTGCATAAAGATGGCCAAGACTATAAGAAGATAGCCAACACTCTGAAACTATGTTGCAGCACAGTGGCTTAGACTATCCAGCACTTTAAGAGGACAGGTTCTTTATAGAAAAGGGTTTGACATGGTCGGCCCAAGAAGCTGAGTGCACGTTCTCAGCGTCACATCCAAAGATTTTCTTTGAAAAACAGATGGATGAGTGCTTCCTGTATTGCTGCAGAGATTGAAGGGATGGGAGGTCAGCCTGTCAGTGCTCAGACCGTACGCTGCACACGTCATTAAATTGGTCTGCATGGTTGTCATCCTAGAAGGAAACCTGTTCTAAAGATGATGCACAAGAAAGCTCACAAACAATTTGCTGCAGACATGCAAACTAGGGACCAGGATTACTGGAACCATGTCCTGTGGTCTGATGAGACCAAGATAAACCCATTTGGTTAAAATGGTGTCAAGCATGTGTGGCTGCAACCAGGTGAGGAGTTCAAAGACAAGTGTGTCCTGCTTACTGTCAAACATGGTGGTGGGAGTGTCATGATGTGGGGCTGCATGAGTGCTGCTGGCATTGGGGAGCTACATTTCATTGAGGAAAACATGAATTCTAACATGTACTGTGACATACTGAAGCAGTTCCCTTAGGAAACTGGGCTGCAGAGCAGTGTTCTAGCATGATAATGACCCCAAACACACCTCCAAAATGACCACTGGCTTGTTAAAGTGGCTGAGGGTAAAGGTGATGGACTGGCCAAGCATGTCTCCAGACCTAAACCCCATAGAACACCTCTGGGACATGCTGAAAAGGAAGCTGGAGAAGCACAAGGTGTCAATTGTCCACCACCTCCATGATATTGTTATGGAGGAGTGCAAGAGAATTCCAGTGGCAACCTGTAAAGCTCTGGTCAACTCCATGCCCAAGAGAATTAAAACCATGCTAGAAAATGATAGTGGCCACACAAAATATTGACATTTCACATTTTTACTTAGGGGTGTACTCACTTTTGTTGCTAGGGGTTCAGCTATTATTGGCTGTATTTTTAGTTATTTTAAGAGCACAAAAAAACTTACACTCCTAAATGAACTTTACAGTGACTACTTTTCATTGTGTCAAAGAGTCATTTCTGCACTGTTGTCCTATGAAAAGATATAAATAAATATTTGCAGAAATGTGAGGGGTGTACTCACTTTTGTGACATACTGTACACACCAGAGTGCCTATGGTCAAATACATGCAAAAATATATCTAATAGCACAATAGCACTTTATCCACATATAACTGAACATAAAGTTAAGAATGAGACGGCATGTGAAAGTGAAAACCTAAACAAAACTGTATGGCTCTTAAAGCAGCAGTACACTATTCCTGCTGCTAAGTGTTTTTATCAATAATTATGACTGTGATTAATCAATTATGATTATGTTTAAGTAACACTGTGGTCCTGCGAGACAACATTTCATTTCACTATATGTCCACACAAGTAACAGAATGACAATAAAGCTTGAACTTCTTTCTTTTTTAATTTCAACTGATTTTTTACATTTATTTTACTTTGACCCATTGAAAAAAAAACTGTCACGTAAAAGTGCATTTAATGCTAAATATTTTTATTCATTATTATTCTATTTTTGAGGGCCAAAAGTTTAATATAATTTAATGATGTTTTTGGGCTGTCATGGTGGCGCAGTGGGTAGCACGATCGCCTCAAAGCAAGAAAGTCGCTGGTTCAAGCACCGCCTGGGTCAGTTGGAATTTCTGTGTGGAGTTTGCATGTTCTCCCCGTGTTCGCGTGGGTTTCCCCTATAGTCTAAAGACATGCACTATAGGGTAAGCTATGAAACATGAAATGGGTAAGCTAAATCGGCCGTAGTGTATGTGTGAAAGAGTGTGTGTGGGCATTGTTGGGTTGTGGCTGGAAGGGTATCCGCTGGTAAAACATATGCTGGATAAGTTGTCAATTCATTCCACTGTGGCGACCCCTGATTAATAAAGGGATTAAGGCGAAAAGAAAATGAATGAATAATTGTTTTTATTTTATGTAGCCCATTCAGTAACAGTTGTCAATGCTTGCAAGCTAAAATATGAATGAAGGTGAAAAAATAATGGGATGGTCCATTAAAAAAATAAACTGTTGAACAGTTCTCCTCTCACAGTTCGGTACGCATATCGTCACCTTAAAATCATAAGGTTCTATTTGACATTTTTGTCAAAATTGAGTTATTGACATATTCTTATTAAATGACAACTTATTTACATTATGGTATTTTTTTACATTTATGGCAACTTGTTTACATTTTAAGGCTTTTAATTTAAAAAGCAAATGTTACACACATACTGTTTGCTATGGAATGCAAAAACTTTGAAGCTCAATACCTCAAAATCATTCAGAACACAGATAGAACCTTATAATTCCAAGGTGACGATGTGTACAGATGGGTTTAGGATTTTTGTTCTGTTTATTTAAAAAAATAATAATAATTCTTCAAAGACACTGCTGTTTCACAGCAAACTTGCACACAGAAAAGACATGATATGTAAACGGCCCCTGCAGCAGTTTGTTGGTGTGTTACTATGGCTATGGCCTATTGCAGTTTATTCTGTCCCATCATGGTTTCACTTTGTTACTTTCTCCAGAGTGTACAGTGTATTTTTTCAGTTAATGCTGCAAACTTGCATGTATCAGGTTTTTTTCAGATTAAAGATTTTAATGCAAGACATGACAAAAACTCAATACTCGCTTGTGCATTTCTCAGTCAGCTCACAAATACTAAAATATTTTTATATACATGTTCATATAGGCTTGAATGCATGAAACATAACGTTAGAATCCCCATCTCTAACAGTTAGCTAATCTCAGACTAAAGTTAGGTAAACACTCTTGAGATTTATATTTTAAATGACAGCTGCCTAAATTATATGTCCCCACTTTCTGTATCAGAATTACATGTCATATATTAAAATAATGTGTCTAATATCAAGCTGCCTAGTTTTTTTTTATTATTTTTTGCAGTTTTTTGATTACATAGAGAATAACTTTTTAAAAAACTAAAATGCCAAAACTCCAGTCCTGGAGGGCCTGTGTCCTGCACAGTTTAGCTCCAATTTGCCTCATCACACCTGCCTGGAAGTTTCTAGTCTACCTAGATCTTGATTAGTTGGTTAGGGCTTGATTAGCTGGTTCAGGTGTGTTTAATTGCGGTTGAAGCTAAACTCCACAGAAGCCCGGCCCTCCAGGACCGAGTTTGGGCACCCCTGCTATAAACAGTAAGGCTGTGTATTTTATCCTTATGATATGACAATTATGATGTGTATTTTATTTTCTGGTGTGTGATATTTCAATATGTTAAAATAGGGTTTTTTTTATACCATGTAAACTGAGTCAACTGTAAAACTGACCACACTGTGATACGAACTGAACGATTTTGTGAACCGTGCCACCCTAAATAGTCACCCTACATCACAGGTGTCAAAGTCTACACAGTTTAGTTCCAGCCCTAACTAAACACACCTGATCAAAGTAATCGAGTGCTTAAGGCTTGTTTGATACTTACAGCTAGGTGTGTTGAAGCAGGGCTGGATCTAAACTGCAGAGCTGTGGCCCTTCATGAAATGAGTGTGACAACCCTGCCCTACTTTATTTTCCAGTTATTCACAACATAAATGTGTGTTTATGAAATCACTTGTGTTTCTTTTTCTTTTAAATTTAGACTAAACTGAAGCCTCCTGTTGCAGCAGCTCAAATAACCACTTTCGCGGTAGAGCTTTTTGAACTGGCTTTCAGTTTCCTGTTTTATTTGAATACACACGCAGGCCGGGCGCGCAGTGTGTGATAGGTCATTAGACCTATGGGGAGGTGCTGCAAGACAGCACACGGTGGATGGGAAACGATATCACTCTAGACTGGGGACTCATGTGCTAGAAAGGCCCAATAGAGCGAAGAAACCCGACGTGTTTACTGCAGTACCCCTAGTATAGAGGAGCCGCGCGAGAACGTCCAACTGTATTACTGCTGAAAGAGGCATCGGGCCCTCTCGAGCAGAACGAGTTCTTGCGTTCAAAAACAGCGAGACGCAGCATAGGTTTCTCGAGAAGCGTTTTATAAAATAATCTTCTTTAGGCGTCTTAAACAAAACGCAGAAAAAAATGCAACGATAAGACTCAATAGTATACCGCGTGTTTACATAGTAAATTAAAACAGCGCGAAATGACGCAAGAAGGCTTCACTCACAACGGCTGGCTTATACAAATAACGCTACTGAAATTGTTTCGGGGCCGTTTAATACGGCAGCTTTTTAGGACGGTGTATTGGCCTATAATAATTTTACGATTTTTTTTTAAGAAACAGATAATGTTAAACCGCATGTCAGCTGCGTGGAGTAAAGTAACCAGCGGTGAAATAACAAAGTTAGAATATTTTGCTTCACTAACGTTACTCGTTTACAAGGCGCATTATATGAAGCTGGAAAGTAATAAGGGGTTTAAGCAGACGTTACTTACATTGTCAAACAGTGATCCCACGTTTGCAGTGACCAGTAAGATGTCCGTGTACATCTCCATGATAAGAACAAGTTGTAGAAAAGTCTAATCAGATGTAGGGAATCCCACTCGTAGCTCTTTAAAGGTGGAATAACAAACGGCTTACAGATAAGATTAGGAAAGACTAGCTATCTCGCCCTGAAGACAGAGCCCACATGAGCGACGACTGCATCTCTTGTCCTTCTGTCATGAGGAAATATTCACTTTCACGTTTTTTATTTCTTCGGTTGCTCAACTGTAGACATGAAGATCTCCGCCTTTATTCATTGTAATTATACTTGCATTTCTTAAACTGAATTAACCCAGCTTTGAAGCATGTAGTCTTGGAGTTCTTGACGTGCCAGGCAAAACCAAACTAGTTGCGCTGTCAGTGTTATGTTGCATGTGAAGCTCCGCCCCGCACATGTACTGTTACTGTGAGTTGCTGTTCAAATGCTCAGCGTCAAAGTTTCCGTGCGTCAGTCAAGTGAGTTAAAATATCTAGGCCTTGCATAGGATTTACAGAATCATTTTTCTTCTTATCAGGGGTATTTATTTATTTATTTATTTATTTATTTATTTATTTATTTAACTAAAAATAAATAAATAAAAAGGACGAGCTTATGAGACATGTCACGGTAAAACATTCCAGAAAAAAAATGGAATTGTTTAAAATCAAAACTTTTCAAAAAGCCTTAAATACAATTCCTTGATTTCATGTTTACAGTTTTTATGCTAGCAGACAGTGTAATGGTAGTTTAACCTCACCTCACAGACCGTCTGGCCTTGTCTGTAGAATTTATTACCCTAATTTGTTAAAAAAAATATTCAAACATCTATCAAAAACAAGGCATCATTTGAAAGCTTTTTTTCATTTTCTGGAAATGTTCAAAAATGACATGACAACTGAATGGCATTGTTATTATTTTATTATTTTTGTTTATTTTTATTATTTATATTATTATTATTATATATTTTTTGCAAATAATATAAATAAACATTTCAACAAATAAAGCTTGTACTGTAAATAAAGTATTTTATGTTTTTATGTCTATGTATCGACAAATTATAATTTTGACCCTCTTTTACACAGAACTTTGCTGCACTGCTTTTGTGGTTTTTTTGTTTGTTTGTTTTTGGTTGACTTAGTTTATTAATGACATCTTAGTACATAATTGTCATTTATAATATCTCTGAGTTATGGTGACTAATTATATCCATTTTATATAGGTTGCAGTTAGATGGCTCCAGTTAGTGCAGCTGAGAGACAAAGGCAATGTTGGCCATGACTAAATGAGATCTTGAGAGAAAGGAGACATCTTCTGAAAGAATAGGAGAGATGGAGGCAGAAAAAGAAGACAAGGTAAAGAAAAAAAAAAGAGAACATACTTAAAGAGATAGAAAAAAAGATTAGGATAACTAGGATAACGGATGCAGTTCCAGGGCCATCAAAAGGGTAAGAGACAGGACCAAGGTCTTCAAGGTTAGAAAAGACTACCAACAATGTACTACTTCATATTATAGCTTGGTAATAACATAAATTGTAATTTCTTAGGTGATAATGTAGATATTACCATAGTATTATCCTGTTATTACTGAGCCGTAATGTGATGTGGTAGCAATGTTGCATTTGCAATTCATTTACATTTTTAAACAGTGTTACTTTTTTAATTATTATATAAAAACAGACTATCTGAGGAAATATGTATTACTCTCTTTAACTATGTAGATGAAGGGGTTATATATCCACTACTATACTTTTGTAAAAATCTCATAAAAAGTAGTTATTTTACAACTATATTAGTGTCTCACAGGTATTCTGTGATTTTTGTTTTGTACAGTTGGCAGAAAAGTTGCTCTGTTTAAAAAAAGTACATACAAATGCCAGCAGATTTGATTGCCGTAAGTTTTCTGTAAAAATATGTCTTATAGAACTGTTTAAATTTACAGAAAGTAACTGTATTTCATTAACTGATGCAATCTTAATTTACAAACATTTGAGTAACCTTGTGGGCGACGCAGTGGAAGGTCGCTGGTTTGAGCCTCGGCTGGGTCAGTTGGCATTTTTGTGTGGAGTTTGCATGTTCTCCTTGCGTTTGCGTGGGTTTGCATAAAACAAATGCTGGATAAGTTGGCGGTTCATTCCGCTGTGGTGACCCCAGATTAATAAAGTGACTAATCCGAAAAGAAAATGAATGAATGAATGAATGAGTAACCTCGTTTTATTTGCTGAACTGACTACTCTTAAATTAGCCAACTGTCATTTGCTTATAAAACAATATTTATAATGTCTTATTAATGTGAGCATATTGGTATTGAGACTTGTTAGGCTGAATTGGGTAGGCTAAATTGTCCATAGTGTATGAGTGTGAATGAGTATGTGTGGATGTTTCCCAGAGATGGGTTGTGGCTGGAAGGGCATCCGCTGCGTAAAAACGTGCTGGATAAGTTGGCAGTTCATTTCGTTGTCGTGACCCCGGATTAATAAAGGGACCAAGGCGACAAGAAAATGAATGAATTAAAGGAGCATTTAGAAGGAGGGCTAATAATTTTGACCTTAAAATTGTTTAAAAAATTAAAAACTGCTTTTATTCTAGCCAAAATAAAACAAATAACACTTTCCCCAAAAGAAAAAAAAAATATTATCAGACATACTGTGAAAATTTATTTGCTCTGTTAAACATCATTTGAGAAATATTTAAAAAGAAAAAAAAAAAATCAAAGGGGGCTAATAATTTTGACTTCAACTGTGCATATATATATATATATATATATATATATATATATATATATATATATATATATATATATATATATATATATATATATATATATATATATATATTATTTTTTTTTTATTTTTATTTTTATTTTTTTTTTATTTTTTTTTTATAATTTTTTTTTTCCTTCTTAAGATCTCAGCAGAGAATCTTTAAACAACTCCAAAAACATCAGGAGCGGAGCTTCACTTATTACTGACCTTTGACTTTATTTCTGTCACCCGCATAACCTTGACAGATTAGGGACGACAGTTATTAGCAAAACCATTAAAACAGACTGTAATACAAAAAATGCTTTATCAACTACCTTAATCCCTTAAACTATTATGACATACGCACACATTCAGTTAATAGAGGGAGAGGCCATAAAGAGTCAGTAAAAAATAAATAATAAAAGCATGACATTATAATAGCCTTTTCTATAAAGCCTGAAGGATATATCAGCTTCATAATCAAAACACATTTGTAAAAAGGTGTAGATGTATCAGTTAAGAAGCCTAAGTTTGAGTCTTGCTTATTTTGTTTAAAATAAACATACCTTTGAAAATACCTGTTTGAAAGAAAATACTGAGGCTGAAGTTGGTTTATAAGAGAGAAACAGTGTCAGTCTACTGATCTTTGATTAATGGGAAGACAAGGGCAAGTCCTTGCACAAGCTAGGGTGTGGTTCAAGATTGCTGTTAACTTGTGAACAAAAATAGGAAAAAGATGAGGTATTCTCTTTTAGGTGATGTCATCCCCTTTAGGGCTAAAAAAAAACAATGAAAAGGCACACTGTAAAACCTTATAGTCAAGTTAACCAAAATGAAACAAGTTTAGCAAGTGTACTCAATTTACTGGAAGTTAATTCTACCAAAGAGCAAAAGAAAAGAAGCTGTAGCTATTTGTGCAATAGCCACTAGATGGTGCTGCGGCCATTCTGAAGTGAAAAGATACAGACACTATTGCAACGCAAGAGAAGTCAAAAACGAATTAAAAAACGTCATTCTTTCATTTAACAGCATATCATACACAGAAAAATCAGAATGAGTAATAATTAAATAAAAAAATTTGATTTAATTGATTTTTGATATAAATGTATATGAAGAGTTCAATAACTGAACTTTTTTTTCTGTTATTCAATGCACAATTTAAAAACAAAAAATATTTAATAGTTTTTTTATCATCACAATCTGGCATATTGTGTAGATTTTTAACACATTATGTCATTTGGTTTTTTATGCTTTTGCATAGATCTACAGTACATGTGTTATCTCCTGGGAAGAGGGCAGTTTTTATTTTTTTTTAGCCACAACTCAGTACTGGGAAACACCCAGCCACACTATCATTCACACACACACACACACACACACACACACACACACACACGCATTCACTCATTCACTCATTATGGCCAATTTAGTTTATTCAATTCACTTAATAGAGCATGGGGAGAACATGCAAACTCCACACAGAAATGCCTACTGGTCTAACTGGGACTTGAACCAGCAACTTTCTTGCTGTGAGGTGGCAGTGCAAACCACTGAGTCACCGTGGCGTCCCAAAACAAATAAAAATTAAAAATCAAATCAATTTTAGAAATCTGATTACATAAAGCGTAAATGAGTAACAGTTGCTTTTTGTTCACCCAATCATGTCATGCCTTTTCATTTTAAATTCATCAACCGTCCTTGCGCTATTTTTAAAAACCTCTTGCCAAGCTAACTTTAACTTTTGCTCTATTGCATTTTAAGAAAGATGCGTAGACTACAGTTAAATATGCAGGTGCAAAGATGTGCTGTATGAAGCGTGAGTGTCATTAACGTTCGTCTTACGGTTTCTGCTTGTACTCAATAATGTTACATATTCAGTATGAGCTCAGTTGGTACATATTTTTATTCCTGTTTGAAATGTTTGACGTTAACCCAATTCTAGTCTATGTTATGTTTATTCACGTGTCATCATAAAGATGATGGATGGGGCAGATTAACCCTTGAAATTTAAATTATGCACGTTAACTATGATACGGTGGATATCAGTGGATATGAAGGTGCAATCCATTTTCAATGTGCAATTGGTCATTGCTTCCTGGACTGTGTGGTTGTCTGGGATAGTTGAAGTTAGGTGAGCTTTTTAGTAATGTTAATGAGCTGTAATGAGCTACTGTGACAACTTGCAATGGACACAACCATGGCTTGTAATGTCAAGGGTATTTTTATTTTTTTATGCCAAAGGAGGCTAATCTTTAAGCTCTTTTTTTCCTATTGGCTATCTGGCACAAAACGCTACAACTGGCGCCCGAACATCTAATTCTAGCAGCTTTCTCTCACTCTCTCCCTCTCTCAAACTAAGTCAGAGGATGACAGCAAAACATCTCTTTCAGTCTTCACGTGAAGCTTCTGAAAGCTAAAATGTGTTTTTGTGATGTGTGGCTGGCATTCTTTACACAATTCATTGTGATTGCTGCCACCTGCGTGCACTGGCGCAGCCAATTCATTGGCATTTCATTGGCCTGTTTTATTTCTCTTCAGATGATTGGCTTTCTGGCGAAATCCCCCAAATGGAAGTTTTCCATATAGCATTGAAGTTCCCCTCCCGCTGGGGAACAGACTACTTCCTGAATCATTTATATCACCTCCATTTCATCAGCAATCAAGGGACTGTTTCCACTGACAACCATCCTTGAAGGAATGTGAATGGAGACTGAAGCACATTGCATGAAGTCCATACCAAGGACCAAAGTAGGTGGCAGATGTGTAACAACAGCAAAACGGAGATAGAAGCTCTCCTCCATGAATCCAAAATTCAACTAGGTAAAGCCAACATCATCACAAGTACTACCATCAGTCACTAAAATTAGTGAAGTAGTCCACGGTTTAATATTAGCTGTAAATTTAGGGTGAGTTTTAACAATATCAGCTTGAATAGCCTAAAGAGATGCACCAGTGTCTAAGGTAGCTTCTATCACTTGGCCATTTTGATTAATTTTCACTTTGAATGGAATGTTCTAGAAAGAAGGAAATGCAGTATCTTCAACATGACTAAGAACATGTAAAAAGCATTTGTTTTCATCATACAAAAGAGGCAAAGCCTCTGCTAATTGCCTCTGCTAATCATCCTCTCTCTTCTGGAGTTTCCCGAGTGCCTGCCTTAGAAGTTTCCATCACTTGCACTTGAAATTCTGTACTTTCCAAGTGAGTGCTTCCCGGTCTACCTTTTTTGCCCGGTCTGCATGCGCTTCTGCCCTCACCTTCCTCGATGATGGAGCAGCCAAGGGGTAAGAGGCAATTCCCCAGGTCAAGTGTGCTATCGCGGTCAATCTTGCCCACATGGTGCCTCTTCCTGGCGCCACAAGCCTCGGCTCTCGTCCAAAGCATGTAGGTTGTCTGCGTCCCTTGTACCTACACTGCTGTGGGCCAGGCTGCTTCCGCTTTGCTTGCTATGGCCACATATCAGCGCTTCATGGTGCAGGCATTGTCCCAGCTGCACAAGGGAGGTTCCGACCCAGACTTAATGCACTATCCACTGCAATCGACTATGCTCTGAGAACCCCTAAATCAGCTGCGAGTGTTTTGGGAAAGAAAATGGCCAAACTAGCGGTCCAGGAATGCCACCTCTGGCTAAACTTGGCAGATATGCATAACGTTGACAGTTTCTTAATGCACCCATGTCCCAGGCTGGCCTGCTCGGCAACACCGTGGGTGAGTTCACCCAGGAATTCACCACAGTGAAAAAGCAGTCAAGTGTGATGGGGATAGTCATCTACAGGTGGGCTCTCAAAACCCTCTCCCCACCGACCCATCCACTTCGGTTGCTACTTGTCAGTGGTGCTCGTCTGTGGCCCTGAGATGGGCCACTCGGAGAAAAAACACTGCCAGCTTGGCACGCTATGCCTTCCAGCTCACAGGATCAGTGCTCTTTGCCACAGGCTCTGAGAGTGCCAGAGGATGGGCTCCTTTCTCTCGCAGTGTCATCCACCTTGCGGGCTTTTGGGAAGAAGTTAAGATAAAACCTCTTATTTTCAACTTCTCCTCAGGACGCACCGCCTCCCGGGGTGAGCTATCCCATCCCTTGCTGCCCACTACTGGTGTGTCACTGATTGAGCTGATGTCACTCACGCAGGCTCCACCAGCCTGGTTAGTGCTGCCCAGCCCGTTGCGCTCATTCTGACAATCAGACTCGGCTATGCGATTCAGTCACTAAACTGCCCCCAAGTTCAAGAGCGTGTATGACACCAGGGTCAGCCATAGACTGTAAAATATATGGACGTAGTATCCGTGACGTCACCCATAGGTTTCTGAACACTACAAAAGAAGCTACAAGTAGGCGCGGCCAACCGTCGCCATTTTGTTCGCGCGTCATCGCACCCACGGCGGGATACCAAACAAGGGCAAAGAGGCGGAGAGTGAGCGGAGCTACAGACACCTGCTTTCACTTTGCTTAGACCTGGCAGACAGACTTTACTTTGGGAGAAACGCTTAGTACTCTATTACCTGCGACTCGTTTGTGTTCTGACCACATGTGCTCGGCTGTATACTATGTCAATAAAGTGTTTAGACTTTTAAAAACACTGTAAATTGAGCCTCTAAGCATTGTTTTTATGACGTTTTTCTACGCGAATTACTTCCAAACACTTCAGATATAGTCTGTGTTAGTAAATGCAAGACTATTGATGAACTCCAGGCATAATACTGTATGATAACGCTTCAGATGACTGTTCTAGAGCCTACAGCTAATCAATCTGTCACATTCTGGAGTGCTTTACGGGTCTAAAGAAAAATATTAATGATAAATGATCTTAAATAAAACAAATACATTTATAGAGATGGTATACAAGTATATAACTTTACTCACATGGGAAACGGAGGCCACGTGAATGGTTTGTGAGCACAATTAAGTGCACACAGCATGCCATATCATCTGATAATTGTAAGAAATAAGTCTAAAAGGCAACTGACTGTGTAAAGCCACATAAAACAAAACAAAAATACGATGAATATGCAGAGATCAGTGGCTAATCTGCCGGATTCAGCTGAGGTGTAGTGACGGCGACCAGCGGGACCTAGCTCTCACTCAAGTGGCCACACCCTTAATTATGCAAACTTACTATAACCTAATATAAAGGAAATGGATGAGTTATAAAAAAATTCACCCCCCTCACAGTTGTCATGGAGGGTAATAATAGCTATATGACCCAAAATCGTTCTTTGTACCAGGCTGTAAACACCTTTTTTTCTGCTGTAAAGTTGGCCATTCTAACAGTGGGCTCAATTAAAATTTGCTCTATTATGGAGCCAGGACTAGCGGAATTTTGATGAATTGCAGTTTCAGCTACTTCCGTATTGGCTTCCCGAGGGAGAGCGGGAGGTTGCCGATTGGGATCAGCCCTGTGTCTGCCCCTGTCTTTTGCGAGGAGATTGCTGTCCTGGTGAAGGATGCAATCAAGTCAGTCCCTCCAGCCGAGATGAGGTATGGGTTTTACAGCCTTTACTTCATTGTACCCAAAAAGAGTGGTGGGTTTTGACCATAGACTATAAAATATATGGACGGAGCATCCGTGACGTCACCCATAGGTTTCTGAAGAGCGCAAATGAAGCTAAAAGCAGGCGCGGCCAACAGTCGCCATTTTGTTCGCGCGTCATCGCACCCACGGTGGGATACCAAACAAGGGCAAAAAGGTGGAGAGTGAGCGGAGCTACAGACACGTGCTGGCATTTTGCTTGGACCTGGTTTAGACAGAGCTTACTTTGGGAAAAACGCTTAATACTTTATTACCTGTGACTCATTTGTGTTCTGACCACATGTGCTTGGTTGTACACTATATCAAAAAGGGTTTAGACTTTTAAAAACACTGCTGTAATACATTGAGCCACTAAGCGGTGTTCTTATGACATTTTTCAACAGGAGGAAAACCCGAAATACGTCCAAACACTTCAATTATAGTCTGTGTTAGTAAATGCAAGACTATTGATGAAATCCAGGCAAAACACTGTATTACAACACTATTAGCCTACAGCTAATCAATCTGTCACATTTTGAAGGGCATTACAGCTCTAAAGAACATTATAAATGATAAATGATCTTAAATAAAACACACACATTTATAGAGATGGTATATAAGTATATAACTTTACTCACATGGGAAATGGAGGCCACGTGAATGGTTTGTGAGCACAATTAAGTGCACACAGCATACCATATCGTCTGATAATTGTAGGAAATAATCCCAAAAGGCAATTGACTGTATAAAGAAACATTAACCAACACAAAAATGTGATGTATATGGCGAGGTTATCGGCTAATTAGCCGTAATCAGCTCAGGTGACGAGACAGCGAGCAGCGAGACCTAGCTGTCACTCAAGTGGCCACGCCTTAATTATGCAGATTTAATATAACTTAATAAAACGAAACGGATGAGTTATAAAAAAATTCACCCCCCTCACAGTTGTCATGAAGGTTAATCATGGCTATATGCACCAAAGCCATCATTTGTACCAGGCTGTAAGCATGTTTTTATCAGCTGTAAAAATGGCCAATTTCCCATTGCAGTCAGAAATGACCTGGACTTCCTGGAGCCAGCCCCCCAAGGCGAGTCGATGAATTGCAGTTTTAGTTACTTCCGTATTGGCTTCCCGAGGGAGAGCGGAAGGTTGCCCCTTGGTTATGACCAATTCTAATTCTGTGCGTTTTGAGCGGCTGCCTTCACAAGCAGTTGTTCAGAATGCTCATGCAGAAGCACATCCCCTAGTGCATCCGTCCTCAGGATAGCTTTGCAGCGATAGACCTGATGGATGCATACGTTCATGTCTCCATTCTTCCACACAGTTCCACAGTTTCTGCGGTTTTCATTCAAGGGTCGAGAATGTCAGTACAAAGTCTTCTATTACGGGCTTTTCCTGTCTCCGTAGGTTTTCTCCAAGCTCACAGGGTGTCCTAATGCCCCTCCAGCTTGCTGGCATCCACATACTCAAGTATCTCAACAACTAGCTGATTTTAGCTCACTCATGGGATCAGTTGGTTATGGATGGGGACAGGGTACTCCGGCACCTCAACCTGTTCGGGTCTCAGGTCAACCGAGAAAAAGAGTAGCAGAGCATCTCTTTTCTTAGGTTGGAGCTGGACACAATCACCAGGTAGTTGCACCTTTCCCAAGAGCACGCCAAGCTGATACTGACCTGTGTGAGAGAGTTCAACAGGAAATCATTTCAGAGGCTCCTGGGGCATATGGCATCCTCAGCCACTGTCACGCTGCTCAGATTGCTTCAAATAAAACCGCTTCAGCATGGCACGTTTGCACGCATTGGGTGGTTGTCACTCCTCTGTGTCACCGTGGCCTCAGCCGTTGGATGAACCCTGCGTTTCCAAGCATGTCGTCGTTCCGACGGATGCTTTCAGTACAGGCTGGGGGCCGTGTGTTGGGCCATGCAGCTGCGGGTACGTGGAAAGGAACCCGGTTATATTGGCATATCAATTGCCTGGAGCTGGTGGCAGATCTTGTGCTGCGCCATTTTTTTACCGGTGCTAGAGGGGGAAATTGCACCTCTCTGGCCCAACCGGACCTGCATATCAGAACCCTCTCTCCTCGTGATGGCTCCTCCCTGGCAAAGCCTTTTGAGGAAGTCCTTCTTCTCTGGGACAGGCACCATCTGGCACCCATGCCCAGATCTCTGGAACCTCACGTGTGGTCCATAGATGGAGTGCGGAGGATTTAGGTGACCTTCCAGTTCGCTGTTTAACACCATCACTCAGGCTAGACCACCCTCTACGAGGCATGCCTACACCCTGAAGTGGAGTCTATTCACTGTGTGGTGTGGTTCTCTCCAAGAAGGACCCTGATGCTATACTCCGTCAGCTGGCTGGAGCTAAAGCTGTCCCCTTCGCACTGAGGGGTTGGCGTTATGAACAGCCCCGCTCTGAGGATGCAGGGATGACGGCATTGGGAAAGTATTGCCTCATCATCCAGTTACCAGAGGTGCGAGACGCTGAATGATTAAATCAATTCTGGGCCCTTCTTATGCCCTCTTGGAGATCTCTCTGTAGGCAAGGTCAGCTCGATCCACTCGACTCAGTATCTTAAAGATTCTATCTAGGTAGACAGCTCTGCTGGCTGCGTTACCATCGGTCAAGAGGGTCGGGTATCTGGAGGCATTTTTGGTCAGCGAAGTCTGCCAGCAATTCGGGCCAGCCCACTCTCACATTTTCTTAATACCCCGGCCCATCCAGCTGCTCGAGGTTCCTATTGTGCTTTTTTCAGACCACATAGTGAACCTGCAAGTATTGCCCACAGAGAATAATATATTATACAACTATATAATTCATGTGTAACTATATAGAATATAGTTGTAAAAAACTATTATTGGCCATGTCTATTATCAAAAACTGTACAAAAATATAGACATGCGCTATATGTGAATTGGGTAAGCTAAAATTGACTGTAGTGTATGAGTGTGCATGGGTGTTTCCTAGAGATGGGTTGCAGCTGGAAGGGCATCTGCTGCATTAAACATATGCTGGATAAGTTGGCCGTTCAATCCGCTGTGACGACCCCTGATAAATAAAGAGACTAAGCTGAAAAGAAAATGATCGAATGAATGAATAAATAAAATAGTGCTTTCAACAAAGTCAACAACTGCTCATGTTCATTTTGTACAGTGTAGTTCAGCTCCAAGTAAAGTTGTTTTTTGGGAACCTCACACCCCAGACTGTTTTCTAGGGAAAGGTTTCTCTTTGAAGTGACACAAGTGATGTCATTGTTGACCTTTAAATGTGAAAGGGAAACAGATATATATTTAATTATCCATAACCATCTGGTCTGAGAACAGTGTGGCTATCTGTGATATATCTGTTATAGGGAAGGGTATTGGGTGCGAGGCTTGTCTGAAAACAGTTGTGGCCATTTTAGATTAAAAGGAAATGTCAAGCTTCATACAGAATAGAGAGGTGGCCTTTAGAATAGAACATGTAGTGTGATTGGCTACTGTGTATCAAAAAAAAAAAACACGAACAGATAAACTGAACATTAAAACTTTCACATTCAGTTAAACATAGATGAATATCTCTGCTACAGATCATCCAAAACAGGTAAGGACAAAAATCATCATTATTTATAGAAATCATTAACTGCAAGTGAGGAATATTGAAAAGACATCAAATAGATGAACAGAGAGAAACAGACAATGGCAGTATTTTTTAAATGGTTAATAATGTTTAGTAAAGTGTTTTCTGTTTTATTATATTTTAAAATATTATTGACTGTGATGGAATTATTTTTAGATATTTAAAGATTAAATGTATTTTTAATCACTAGTTACATCCTTGTTGAATAAAAGTATTGATTAAAAACAACAGCAATGTAGAAAAGTGTATGAATAACAATTGTGGCTTTTTTTATAGAAGATTTTATCTTCATTGTGAGCCTTAAAAAACGACAACAGTAAATGATTATACTATGAGACCCTGGATCACAAAATAAAACATTGTACATTTTTATTTTATTCCTAAAAGTCATTAGAATATTAAGTAAAGATCATCTTGCAGGAAGATATTTTGTAAATATATTCCATAAATATAAACCTCTTTTTTGAATAGTCATTTGTATCACTAAGAACTTAATTTGAACAATTTTAAAGGTAATTTTCTCTGTATTTAGATTTTTCAAAACCATCAAATTCCAGATTTTCAATTAGTTATATCTCAGGCAAATATTGTTCTATCCTAACAAAAATCCTGGAAAGCTTATTCATTCAGCTTTCATATGCACATTTCATTTTCCAAAACTATTTGTGGTCCAGGGTACCAAATATGAATTGTATTAATTTTGATTCTTTAAAATATATAAAGAACGTTGTAAAAGATTGTTAACTTTTTAAATTAATAATGCTCATATATAGCAAAGAAGAAGCAAAGTGTGGAATGTTGGATATTAACAGGCAGAAATGGGTAAGTTTATAAAATTTCTTTTGCACCAGCAAGAAGAGAACATATCGTCAATTGCGTAAGCTGATCATCATCATTCACAATGTGGATCCTTCAGAAAGTGCAAGAAGGAGCACAAAGTCTTCCATTGCAGATCAGTCATCTCATCAGCAACAATAAAGAGGAGATTTCAGCCAGATTTCAGACCAACGTCTTCGATGAAATGCACAGTAAAGTCCTCACACGTGATAAAATTCCTGATTTTTTCCTGCCACCCAAGTTGGCCAAGCGCTGCCACATGGTAGACACAGAAAAAATCTCACAGTGTTTGAATGAAGAAAAAAATGTTTCCAACTCACCAAAAACACTATTGCCAAGAACTGATACTACCCAGCCACTGAAAGCAAGTATGAACAGATCTACAACAGCTTTGAACAAATTCAAACCTCTTCCATATTCACTGACATGCTTTGAGTCTGGTTTGTTTGAGAGTCCAAACACACGTCGAAAAGAATCATTGTTCCATTCTGCGCTTACCAGTTACAATGTGGAGAGAATGACCATCAAATCAAATAAACATTCCTCCAGTGCTGTGATGATAGCCCACGCTGAGAGTGACACACCCTCTGCAGACTCCTTCCCTTATTCAACAACACCACTCAGAAGAAAGGATTTCACAAGTGAATATGCATTCTCTGGAGATACACTTCAAAAAGATCTTCATGCTTCTAGAAATGAGAAAAAGAAAGTTTACTCCACTCCAAACAAAAAGCTTATTCCAAAAGTCTTTCAGCATGCTAAAGTTCTTCAAACATCCCATTGCAGCAAACTAGCCCCACCAGTCCAGTTCCCACTGGACATGCTGCACTGCCAAGAACGCTTCCATCAGGAGCATGTGCTTCCTCTTCCTCAGCGAGGCAGAGTGCGCATCTCTGCCTTCAGGTGCAGTTCAGCTGGGAGCTCTACAACAATTCGCATTCGTGTTGTATCAGTGGAAGACTTGCGAGATCCTGGAGACCTTCGCCCACTGACCTGCAGCTTGACCCTGACCATAATCCCAGGCAAGCTACAGCAACAAAACAGTGCCATCATCAGGAACTGCCGTAACCCTGTGTTTAATGAAGATTTCTTCTTCCAAGAGCCAGAGGAGCATGGCAGTCTGAGAGATTTTGCCCTCAGACTGAAGGTCTTGGACAAGGCCTCAGGAATGGGCAGAGGAATAGTGCTGGGTATTGTCATCAAACCTCTATATCACCTAGTGCCACTGTGAAAGACATTAGGTGCACCCCAAATTGCATACTTATGCACTATTCTATGACATTTTGTAGTAAATAGTGTAAGTGCATTCACACTGAAAAGTCTAAAAATAATAAGTAAACTTTAACGGATGATGCACTTATTCAAACGTTAAAATTAAGTGTGGAATTTTGGACACTTCACGCACTCAACAGTCGCAGCTTTGCTCACGTAGCAAAAGGGGTGGAGCTTTGGGCACTGATGTTGGATTACTTTATTTGAGATTGTGAAAGCAAAATTCTCCTTCGAGAGTGATTTTACCGCCTCCCGATGAATGCGGTTATACTCATGGCAGGTTTTATTTGATAGTTTGGTCATTTATTTCACTAATTTGGCAACCTTCAAACGTCATCTGGGACACGGTTCAAATTCCTGCTTAGTAAAAAAAAAAAACATTAGTGTTCCACTTGGGACGACACTACATACATGTACTATGTTGTGCATAGTGTATAGTGCATAAGTGGATAGTGTAGTATGCCATTTGGGACGCCGCTACTGTCTTTTATTGGAAAACAAAATGTTCTAGATTCCTTTTCTTAAACTATTGACTATGATAAAGCTGTTTGTAGCTTTAAGCTAGGAAGAATTTTTGAGCAATGAAGGATCATCATTACATGATCAAAAAGTATCTGGTTTATTGATCAGACAAACATGTTTCTTAAAATTTAATAAAGCTTAAATGTATAGTCATGTATAAACTGTTATATAAATATAGAAATAAAGGTGATGACTAAAATGGATAGTCAAAAAGAAATATAATCATTAAAGATGTTTTGTTTCAAACTTAATGTTTTGCTTTCCAAATAAATAAATAATTCACACAGTCATTAAATATATGTAAGAATTAAATAAGTGTTGCACTTAAATGCTAATGTTTTTTTGAACGAAATATCTAATGTAGAGGAATATGTTAATATGCATGCTTTTTCAGACTTATGTTCTTCAGTCTTATGATGTGGTTTTTATGTGTGGGTTTATGGAGTGGAACATTTACCGCATAAGCAGTTGTTAAAAAAAAAAAACTGTAAATGTTTGCTAGTGTATTTTGGGCTAAATAATATTTTATCCAGTTGTAATGACAAAAAAAATTATTATTTAAATTACATTGTGTATATTAAAATATCTAATCAATGTTGTGCTAATCATAATGTTTACATTTTGGTTGTGCTTTATTTTCTTTAAAACGGGTGTCAAACTCAGTTCCTGCAGGGCCACAGCCCTGCACAGTTTAGTTTCAACCAAATTCCAACATATTTTACCTGTAGGTTTCGAACAAGCCTGAAGGACTCAATGGGGTATGTGCACACAGACTTTTAATTTCAATCAGCCAGCCCCTGGGCTTCCGGTCAATTGTCATCCCATACAAAATCGCTGCATTTAAGATCAGATTTCTTTAAAAACCAGTAAGCCAAACAAGAAGCATTGCATTAAATTACATTTTTCTGCACCATGTATTTAAAATATGGAAATTTATTTTCTGCCAGTATTTTCAATGGAATTTCTGCGCTAGCCTGCGACTAATGACATTGCCAGCATTTACTCATCTTTTCTCTTTTTACACTTTAACAACCAAATGGATGCTTAAGTTTATTTAACTGATTGTATTTGAATTACATTACAACATCGAAACTGTAAAAAGAACCTTATGAAATTGAAAATAGTCACACAAAGCTCTCACCGAAAGTTATCAATGACTGAAAAACACTAGCTGTGCATATAGCCCATTTGTTTGATCAGGTGTGTTTAATTAGAGTTGTAACTAAACCAGCCTGATCTTACTAAAAAATGTAAGTATTTTATGTTTTGTCACTTTAGTGGCTAATTTTAAAAAGGAGGCGTGGCACCTAACCCCATCCCTAAACCCAACCGTCATTGCGGGATGAGCTAATCATACTAAATTGTACGAATTAGTACGAATTAGCCACTAAATCAAAACGTTACGAATTGCTGTAAGATTATGTTGACTAAACTGTGCAGCTGCGGCCTTCACAGAATATTCTAAATCTAGTGTTAAACTTTGCTGTTCTCTTTCACTTAGTTACCAATGCACCATTTCTTTAAATGTAAATTAGACATTTAATATATGTTTTATGATGTTGATATGTTTTTGATTTAGTTTAATATAGGCTTAAACAGTTAACTGTCAAGAGTCAGGTTTGATCTGGGCTTCTCCTTGTCTACACAAACATGGGCATTGTCAAAACCACACTTTTTCTCTTCATGGTTTCGCTGTTCGTCCACACTGAAGCGCAGTGTCAGGTGACTGAAACCAAAACTTTCTGAAAATTCAGACCAGGGTGAAGATTTTCCAAAACTAAAGGTACAGTGTTGTCATGTAGATACTACAACTGGAGTTTTGTACTCATGACATCAGCGTGCGTGCTGTTTTCTCCTTTCTGATTGGCCAACACAGCTGGGTTCACACCAAATGCAAAAGACGTAAATGATGCAAAATTCTGCACATTCAGTGCAAACACATTGAATATTTTGTGTTGTTCGCCTGCAGGATGGTAATCCACCTCTGTTCTCACGTTTGCATTTATTTATATGCAACTCGTGCAAATACTTAATTACCCCTTTGATGTTAGCCCAGCATACAGTAAATTTGCCATTATTGCAGCCTGTTGGTTCAGTGTGCTCTGAGCCACCTTGTTACTCTTTAATACATCAAATATTTTAAAATGTATTTTGATAGGTTTTAGTTACAGTAGGTCCAGTTTATATATAAAATTTACTTGAATTTAAATTTTAAATTTAAATTTTGCTTATTATTTTTCACTCCTGACTGTTTAAGGGACAATATTGCTTGATTGTGAGAAAATTATGGGGCAATTTTATATTTTGAGGGAACAAGCCCTTTGTTTATAGTGAAGCAAACATAGTTTAGGGAGCAACCCAGAACAGTGAAGCATGAAACCAACATGAGGGACGTGGCACTGAACAGCAGGAGTTCATCATCAGTGCTCCATCATCACTTAATTAATTCTTTCACTGTCTCATTAACTTTAACTCAGCTGCTGAGTAGCTTAAACTCAATTTAGAGAGGGACCACACATTATCTCAACTCATTTTACTCAGTTCACTTAGGTTTAAGTGTAGTGTGATAGAAAGTACAGTTAGTACAATATAACAACCATTTTGCCTATGAAAAGGCTGTCCCCACAGAATAGCAAATCATGTGAGTGCATGGTAGGTGGATCTAGATGATGTCCAGGGCTGTTTTTTTTGTGTCCCAGTTCAGCCCTGCCTGTGTATGTAATCACACTATTTAAGTGAGACAATGCACTACAGCTGCTTAATTTATTATTGCTGCTAATAAAAATATATGTATTGTATGCATTTCTGGCACTTGACTGTGTTTTGAGACTTCACCAGACCATGTTAGAATTATAGGCATAAGTGCTTACCTGCAAAAAAAAAAAAAGTTGTCCACAAGCGACCCCTAGCGGTGACTGAATCTGTTACAATTGTAGCCCTATCCCTGTTACAGGGTCAAAGAATTATGTCTGTGGAAAACCTCAGCACGCTTAAAATATGATTCTGGGTAAAAGAGGTACATCCAAAAAACTTTTCTTTTAATGTCTGTTTACCAGTAAGCAATAAAAACACCCATAAGCCTCTCAGTTGAAACAGTGTTATTTGTGAAAATCAACATCTGTGAGCAGGAGTTGTTTTTTAGATTTATTAACTTTAAAACTTTCATGTTTTTGAGTCGGCAGGTGTGCTCAGTATTTAATATTTAAATTTCTGAATTAAAATAATATATTTAACAAGTAATTAAGGATAAGCTATTTTTTGATGAATGAGAACTTTTGACTGGGCTTTCCCTTATTTTCTATGAGGCGCCGTGTAGGATTTAAATCAAACTTTGCTTATCAACACACACATAAACACGTGCATATACACCTATAAATTACTCGCATATACACCTATACTTTTAGATGTTCAAAACAACATATATGAAACTTGTGTATATACATATAAACTTGACACTCGCATACACCCACACACACACGCACATACATATAAACTCCATCTATGCAAACACATCGACACACGTGCACATACATATAAACTCCATCCATGCATATACACCCACATTAACACACACACATAGATATATACTCCATCCACGCATACACACCCACATTAACACACGCACATACATATAAACTCCATCCATGCATACACACACACATTAACACATTAACAAATATATGAAAAAATATATAAACTTGCATGAGCTACTTCATGCGCAATCCTGGGGTGATTCTTTTATTATAGTTATATTATTCTATAGGCCTATTTATAAATATTTATGTTGGTTATTTAAGTTATTCAGATATCTAATAGCCTTGTTTGTCAATTTAATAATTTGGACATTTAGGCTTTCATTATGCAGTATAATATCTAGTTGGTCAAAAAAAAGAAAGAAAGAAAGAAAGAAAGACGTTTTTAACTGAATTTCTATATATATATATATATATATATATATATATATATATATACGTATTTTTTTTTTTTATAAACCATTTTAAGGTGAAAATTATTAGCCCCTTTAAGCAATTTTTTTTTCCTGATAGTCTACAGAACAAACCATCGTTATACAATAACTTGCCTGATTACTCTATCCTGCCTAGTTACCCTAACCTGTCTAGTTAACTTAATTAACCTAGTTAAGCCTTTAAATGTCACCTTAAGCTGTATAGAAGTGTCTTGAAAAATATGTAGTAAATATTATTTACTGTCATCATAGCAAAGATAAAATAAATCAGGTATTAGAAATGAGTTATTAAGACTATTATGCTCAGAAATGTGTTGAAAAAAATCTTCTCTCCGTTAAACAGAAATTGGGGCAAAAAATAAACAGGGGTGCTAAAAATTCTGACTTCAACTGTGTATATATATATATATATATATATATATATATATATATATATATATATATATATATATATATATATATAAATTAGTTACCTCTTTTTTTTAAGTATAATAAGTTCAGCCAAAGTGTACTTTTCTTTAAATATTGTATACAAATAAAGAATATATGCAAGGGAACAAACTGTAATGATTTGGAAAAATACTTGCAGCTATGGTAAAAATTTCTGTAAAAACATTTTACATTGTATTTTGTTTTTACAAAAAAAATGTATTCATTAAGCTGCTTTGACACAATCTACTTTCTAAAAGCGCTATAGAAATAACGAATTGAATTGAAAGTTAGTTGCCAACTAATTGATAATAACCTGCCAAATTAAAAAAGCAAAAAATGTAGAATTATGGTTAGAATTAAGCCTAATAATTAAAAACAAGGTGGGCAGCTGTTTTGTTGCTTTTCTATCTTAGGTTAAATGCATAGGTCACCATCGGGCCATTGCATCTAAGACGTAGGTGACTTCTTCCTCCAATAAAACAGAAACATTTTTTCTTTTAACTGTGGACCATGGTGAGTGATGTCATATCATAAATCAAAAGTTACAAATCTCACTTGAAGAGTAAAAAACAATAGTCTCTGTATTGCAAGCATTGGGAATATGTTAAACATCTGTCTTCCTAACTGAAATCATGAACAAACAGTTTTCCCTTTAGCTTCCAGCATCAATGGGCTATTCTGATTAGCAATTCAGCATAAGCATCTGCTCTATCTCCATTTAATCATACATTTTTGCACCTACATTGCACATGCATCATTATATGTAACATGAAATAAGTACTATGAAAGGGAAGGATACTAATGTTCAAAACTGCAATTTTTTCACTCTCAAAGAGTTATTTTTTATTAATCACCCAGGACCATAGTTTTATCATTTACATATTTAATGTTCGACTGAGGGTGAAAGGGATCACATATATCTTTGATGGCCTGAGAATTAGTAAATAACCTACAGCTTTTTATTTAAGTAAATTATGCTTTTAAAGTTTTCACTTAAACTTCAACTGAGTTGCTGCTTACCATTTATCTCTATACTTCAAGTTGCCTGATCACCAGGATTGTCAGGCTCCAGTCCAGGAGGGCCAAACCCCTGCACAGTTTAGCTTCAATCTTATATAATCTCCAGATCAAACGTATTTAAGTCATTCAGGCTTGCCTACAGTTAAGTATTTTGAGTAAGTGTTAGAAGTAAACTCTGCTGGGCTTTGGCCCTCCAGGAACTGAGGCCCCGTTTACACTAATACATTTTAGTTTTAAAACGCATATGTTTTGCTACGGTTACGCCATCCGTCCACACTACGGTGGATTTTTCGAGCGCCGAAAACAGAGCTTTTTCAAAACGCTTCTGAAAACGAAGGGGCCGTTTTCATTTTGAAACGCTGCTGCTCCGTTTTAGTGTGGACGGGGGAAAATGGAGATATCTGAAAACGGAGGCGGCGCTGCAGACATTCGCCTATATGATTGGGGCTTTTTCCTCAATATTAAGTAGCCTAAACAAAGTTCAGTCTTGCATTCCTCTCCCAGATAGCATGTGAATGTGGGCCACTTTAGGCAGTTATGCGACACTGGTGGTCTTCCTTCGGCCCAGACAAAATGAATGTGAGCCTGAAGTGGCCCACCTGTGCAATGGCAAAGGGGGGGCCAAAGATTTATATTCATATATGGGCCATTTAAGGCAAAGATTTGGCACTTATGGCAAAATGTAATCTGAATGTGAGCCTAATGTGGCCCTTGTGGAAAATGCAAAATTTGGCCCAAATGATGGAAGACAAATGTGGGCCAAAGTTGGCAAAAATGTGGCATAGTCATTTAAGGGTAATCTGGGTCTAAACCTAAAGTGGCTCACATGTGTAAGTGCAAATGTAGCGCAGTTATCTTAAGACATATGCGGGCCACTTTTGGCGAATATTCAGCACAGTAAGCCCTGGCTAATGTGGATTTGAGCCTATAGTGACCCAGAGCATTTATGAAAAATGTGGCCCAGTTATCTTAAAACATATGTGAGCCACATAGACTAAAGTCACCATCATGGAGAAAAGTGTTTGCTTTAGTTGGGCTCATAGCCCTGAAAATCTTATTATAAATTTTGTTTTGGGCTGCTGTAACTTTGCTTGAAAAGTTTATTCATAACAGCAAACAAAATTAGGTGTTGCACAACCTGTGATGAAATAATATAATTTACTGATGTTAACCAAAGTTTAATCCATTATTAAAAGGAACGTGATAACATGCTTGCACATGCCACAGAATTTTGAAGGTTTATAAGCTAAAACATTCTATGGTTCAACTTCTGCTCACAGAGACATCAATAGTCAGCATATGAACCTCAACAACGGTGACAATTAACAAAATGAACAAAACACACAAACATCCCAAACAGGATACTAAAAGTGACAAAATCAACAACGTCAACATAAACAGCAGAATCAAAACCAAATAATGAAAACTGGAGCATCAATAAGCTATATAATGTATTCATACTGCAATGCATGCTGGGATTTTTGTACTTTGCCACACCCAGCAAGTGTAAGGTGTAGGCCAGATCTGGGCCAGAATAAAAGCAAATTGTGGCCCAGAATAGGGTCAGTTCTTATTCATTTGGTTGAATTCTGGCTCATATGTGATATTGCTATGGCTTAATTGTGGCCCAGATCTGGCAAACAGGAGTGGACCGCCCAAGTGCCATCATTCCATGCGGTATGTGGGCCAGATGTAAGTGTCCAGTGTGGGCTAGATTTGAGCCACATGAATTTTGCAAGCTGGGCTCCTTGTAAGATCAGACTTCGCAAGTTTGATATGGAAAACAAACTCCAGAGGACACATCGGGTAAATCTTCAAAGGGAACAGTGCACTTTATAATCTCATTCACATCACCGTGGCTATGTTGTTTCACTTTTTTAACAATAAGATGAAAACATGATATGAGGAACTCCCTATTTTTATTTTGATATTAGCAAAACAGACACCAAAAATTACATTCAGATAGATAAGACCTGAACCAGGCCAATGCAGTTTTTGTAATACCAACATAATTTTCAAGCCTACCAAGGAGAATATTATGATCAATTGTATCAAATGCAGCACTGAGGTCCAATAACACTAAGAGGAAATGCAACCACGATCGAATGACAGAAGGAGGTCATTTGTAACTCTTAGGAGTGCTGTTTCTGTGCTTTGAAATGCTCTAAATCCAGATTGAAATTTTTCATAAATATTGTTTCTTTTTAGGAAGGAACATAGTAGCAGATACAACTTTTTCTAGTATCTTTGATAGAAAAGGCAGGTTTGAAAAGGGTCTATAATTTACTAGTTCTTTTAGATCAAACTGTGTTTTTTTATTAAGAGGGTTAATTCAATTCAATTCACCTTTATTTGTATAGCGCTTTTACAATGTAGATTGTGCCAAAGCAGCTTCCCAATGAGTCATAGTATGTAATGGGTCACAATGAGTCATAGTAAATTGGAACAGTGTAGTTCAGTTTTTTAGTGTTTAAGTTCAGTTCAGTTTAGCTCAGTTCAGTGTGGATTAAAAATCACTACTGAGAGTCCAAACACTAAAGAGCAAATCCAACGATGCGCAGCTCTACAGATCCCGAACCATGCAAGCCAGTGGCGACAGCAGAGAGGGAAAACAACTTCACTAATTGGCGAAAGTAAAGAAAAAAAACCTTGAGAGAAACCAGACTCAGTTGGGCACGACCATTTTAATTTCTCCGCTGGCCAAACGTCTTGTGCAGAGCTGCAGTCTCAGCGGCGTCTGTCCCTGGAGCATCACAGGAATCAGTCTCATGTTATCCACTCCTCTATGACCACCACAGTAGCTGCTCAGGATACAGCCTGGTCCAGGATATGGAAACCTTGGGATCATCTCCTCGTTGGTCTTGAATCGAATCAGTGACTCTGCATAGTCTGAGGGCCTCGAGAAAAGTATCCCCAGGTGGAAGTGGAGAATAAAGAGAATAATTAGCGTAGCTGATGTTCATAGTGTATATAAACAAGGTGCAGAAACCTGTGTGAAAGCCTGCTAAGTAGTGCACTGAGTGTATGCTTTACTAAACAGATAGGTCTTTAATCTAGTTTTGAATTGGGAGAGTGTGTCTGAACCTTGGACGTTATCAGGAAGGCTATTCCAGAGTTTAGGAGCTATAAATGAGAAGGCTCGACCTCCTTTACTCGACTTTGCTATTCTAGGTACTACCAGAAGTCTTGAGTTTTGAGATCTTAAAGAGCGAGTTGGATTGTAGCGAGACAGAAGGTTGGTTAGATAAACAGGAGCTAGATTATTTAAAGCTTTATATGTAAGAAGCAATATTTTAAATTCAATACGAAACTTAACAGGCAGCCAGTGTAAGGAGGATAAAATTGGGGTGATGTGATCAAATTTTCTAGACCTGGTAAGAACTCTGGCAGCTGCATTTTGTACTAATTGAAGTTTGTTAATAGAGAATGCTGGGCAGCCAGCAAACAGAGCATTACAGTAGTCCAGCCTAGAAGTCATAAAAGCATGGACTAGCTTTTCTGCATCTGAGATGGATAGCATACTTCGTAACTTAGCAATATTTCTCAGATGAAAGAAAGCAGTTTTTGTGACATGGGATATATGACTTTTAAAAGTTAAATTGCTGTCTAATATGACACCCAGATCTTTTATAGTAGAGCTAACGCTAACTTTGTATCCCTGTAATTGTAGGTGGAGTTGTGAGATCTGCTGTGTACAGGATTTAGGCCCAATAAGTAATAATTCTGTTTTGTCTGAGTTTAAGAGAAGATAATTGTTGGTCATCAAGTCTTTAACATCTTTAATACACTCAGTTAGCTTGGACAGTTTAGACATCTCGTCAGGTTTATTTGAAATATATAATTGAGTATCACCTGCATAGCAGTGAAAGCTGATCCCATGTCTTCTAATAATGTCTAATAATAATGTTAAAAGTTTTAGGAACATATCCTAAAAGTAGGGATGAATTCAAAATGTTAAAACAGGTTCAGAAACTTCTAAAAACAATTGTTTTAATAATTTGGTATAGGATCTAGCATAGATGTTGTTGATTTGGATGAATTTCAGTTTAGACAGTTCTTCCTCACCTACTGCTGAACATTCCATATACCTATTAACAGTGGAATTAGTGTAAACGGGGCCTGAAATTGACACCCATTTTTATAGATATTTCAAGTGTCACTTGAATGCTAACATTAAACTACACATGTGGATATTGGATCTATGTGATCACGCAGATGATGTTCACTGATGATATAAGCTGACAAAGTATCATTTAGCTGTTGTAGTGTTGTTGTATGAATTATTAGTCTAAAATTACTAGAGCATCAACTAACAAAGCACATCGGCTAGCATCAATCTGCAATCTTTCAATATGGTCACCGGCAATCCACCAGCACAAAAGATGTCCGCTGCTAATTTACTAGCTCACAAAATGGCTACTGCTAGTCTAGCTCACAAGTTGCCTTCCTGTTCTCAGTCTCTTCCCGTCATGGTTTCTGTTCCCAAGTTACCACCGCCTGAGCTACAGGAATGGCCACAGCCACCAGAGTTGCCAAAACTGCCACCTCGCCTCCAGAGCTATTACTGCTACAGATGCCACTGCCACCTTCTGAGCTGTCATTGATAGAGCCTCTGTCGCTGCCAAAACTGCCAGATCCACCACCACTGCTACCTGAGTGCCACGAATGGCTGGAGCAGCCATCTTAGTCCCTGAGTCCCACTATGTCACTTTCCATTGCTGCAAGAGCCATGTGAACTGTCAGTACCTTTAGAACTGTGTGACCTATCAGAACCTCCTGCCCCGCTGGGGTTGTCTGACATGCCAGTGCCTCCTGAGCCCTTATTCCCGTGCTCCACGGCCTCCACAGCTCCACACTCCAGACCCTCCTCTGTTGCACACTTCAGGTTCTCCTAAGCTTGGCTCTTCTCAGCTTCACGCTCCAGGCCCTTCGCTGCTCCACACTTCAGGGGAGATTCAACTCCAGAGTTGCCCCAGCTTCATGTTCTATTCCTTATTCCACTTCATGAACCTGGCCCTCCATCCCTCCCTTGTTCCGCTTCTGCTCCACCACCCTCCTGAATTGTTCAGGCAGCATCTGGAAGCCGCTTTGTATGTGGTGGTGGTGGGGGGGGGGGGGGTTGCTATGTCATGGTCAACAAGTAGCATACTCACCAGACTTTTTTGAGCCACCTTTTTCTTGTTTGCTCTACTCGTGCATGGTTTGTTTTGTCTGCCAGTTTTTTTTTGGATTATGGTTGCTTTCTGCCTGCCCTGACAGTTGCCTGTTTCATTTGATCATGCTTTTTGCATTGCACTGGTTGCTGTCTGCTCCTTTTGACCAATGCCTGTATGATCATCCGTATTTAAATCAATAGCTGCATTTGGAACTCCACCTCTGTTGCCATATCCTCTTTCATTACAGTGCAAGTATCTGACACAGCTGAGGTTCGAACCAGCGACCTTTATGCTGTGAGGTGATTTTGCCACTCACTGCGCCACCGTGCAGCCCTGTCTGTTTATTTTCAGATTTAATTTAAATAATGGGGGGGTACAGTGGCTCAGTGGTTAGCACTGTCTGTCGCCTCACAATAATAAGGTCGCTGGTTCGAGCCCCGGCTTGGTCAGCTGGCAATTCTGTGGTTTGCATGTTCTTCCCATGTTCATGTGGGTTTTCTCCGGGTGCGGCAATTTCCCACACAGTCCAAAGACAAGCGGTACAGGTGAATTAAATAAACTAAATTGGCCGTAGTGTATGTGTGTGAATGAGTGTGTATGGATGCTGGATAAGTTGGTGGTTAATTTCGCTGTGGCAACCCCTGATGAATAAAGGGCTTAAGCTGAAGGAAAATGAATGAATCAATTTAAATAATTGATGTTATTATTAACTTTTTGTATACAATTTACACCAAATTAAATTACCCTAACACACTAGCTATGTTTCCATCCACTTATTTTTAAGTGTATTTTGAATATATGAATAAAAAAAAAACGATGGTAAGGCCAAGATGCGCATACATTTTGAATATGCACATAAGATTTTTGAATAACTGAGTAGGATAAACTGTTTATTCGATATGAAACAATTAGCGTAAACTATGATGGAAACACTTTGACCGAAAAAAATTCATTATGCACTGAATTAAAAAAGTCATGTGATTTTGTTAAAGGAGATCATGTGATCATTTGAAATTCTGATTCACATCTTTCACACGTCATTTATGCAATATTTCAGTTTTGCGCATACATTTAATTAACATCTTTGGATAGAAACATAGCTATTTTTACATGTATAGTATGTCCTCATGCACTGACACTACTGTAAATTTCACCATAGTAAGTCATCCTGCATCTTTACAACACGCTTCATTTGATTATTATTTAGGTGAAGTGCAATATATTAACACTGAGTGTAAAATAGCAACTATATTCTAATACTGAGCGTAAATAGCATCTGTTGTTTAGTGCAAATAGCTACTGCCATTTAAAAGAAAACTACTAATTCACACTGCAAACAGTCAAAGAAGTTTTGGGACAAAAGACTAATTACAAAAGACTTTATATGAATATACATCTTGCTAATGCCATGTTGGGCCTTCTTTTACCTTTACAATTACATAAATTGTTCATGGTATAGATTCAATAAGGTGCTGGATGCTTTTCTTAAGAGATCAAATCGATGTACAGCATCACACGGTTGCTGAAAAACAGTCTAGAACCAGTTTAAGAAATTTAGAAGTTTAGTGTGGTCATAATGCTCAGGTGATTAATGTCAGTATCTAGTGTGAAAGCTTTCCTTAAATGCTATGAAATATGTTGTCACAAGGATAATTATTATATTTATTATTATTAATATTTATTATTATTATTATTTTTAAGACTATGCTTAACTCTGGTCTCCTCTATTTTTTTAGGATATCTGAAAATTATAAAATACTTAAAATTGTTTCCAAAAAGTCTCAAAAATTGACATTAATTGTTCAAAATTCATGGAGGTAATAAGAGAAAGCAGTTTAGCACCAGACAATCTGCTATATTGAGGACCATTAACACAGGACTTGGCTGCATCTAACAATCCTTGTTAAAAGGACAACCTCCAACCATTTCAATTAGCCCAGGGGGCAATCTGAATGTGGGTGTTTGAATCACAGAGAAAGAGATTTAGTGATCAGCTCTACAACTCTGGTGACCTCTTCTCATCTTTTGTTAATGCACAGCAGATGAGCTTTTTATTATGAGATGGTGACTTATGGCTCGAGGTGTGTTGAAGGTGAAAAGCAAAAAGAACCTGCCAAACAATTAACCAAAAAATTTAATCTATGTGCTTTCACTGAACTCCAGTAACTGAAAACAGCCACGCATGAATCAAAACGAAAAGAAAGAAACTAAATATAAAAGAAAATAAACTATATATGAAATCTTGCAAGAACACATAAATGTATATTATTAATTCATTCATTTTCTTTTCGGCTTAGTCCCTTTAATATTCTGGGGTCACCACAGCGTAAAAGTTTCTTTCCTCAGGCTGTCTACCTTATGAACAGTTAAATATTCCCCTACTGTGCAATAAATATGTGCAATACTTTCTCATACGCACTTGTACACAGCACCTTATATCAATATACAATGCAATACTTTCTACATTCGCACTTGTACACAGGACCTTATAACCTGTATATTTATAACAATCTGTACATACAACTCAACATCCAGGTTTCTTGACTAACCGCATCTGTTTAATGTTATCTTTTTTTTTTTTTTTTCTTATATTTATTTTGTGTTGTCACTTGTCACTTTATGACACTGGAAGCTTCTGTAGCCAAAACTGATTCTGAATAAACTGCCAATTTATCCAGCACATGTTTTACACAGCAGATGCCCTTTCACCTGCAACCCATCACTGGGAAACACCTATACACTTCCATTCACACACATACTCAATGGACAATTTAGCCTACCCAATTCACCTATACAGCATGTCTTTGGACTGGTGGGGGAAACCGGAGCACCCGGAAGAAACCCACGCAAACACAGGATTAACATGCAAACTTCACAGAGAAACGCCAATTGACCCAGCCAAGGCTCGAACCAGTGACCTTCTTGCTGTGAGGCAAGAGTGCTACCCACTGCTCCAATGTGCTGCCCAAATTTATATTATAACATTTATAAATAATTATGCAATCATACTAATTTTCTGTGGTGTTGCTGAGACGAGTAGATTCATGAATAAAAAGGTTCATTACAAAGGCAAAGTCTTTGCAGTCATTAAGACAGGCATGAATGTGTCACCTCAACCCTGTTGCACAGTAATTAACAATAATACCTCATATTAAATTCTGGGCTTTTACAATCCGCAAACCAGCAACTTCACAATGACCTCATTCCTATTCATCATAGTTTTCCAGATAATCCATATTAAAAAGACTCAAGGGCTAAAAAAAAATCATCATATTTTTCTTACTGAAATATTATAGCATAATCATAATTTCAGTAAATGGTTACAGATTTGCTTTAAATGGGATGATTTCTTGCACACAGTGTATTTTATTTTTTCATCAGGAACTTACATAAGCAAAATGTCACATTTTGTTTGAAATGTATAATGTAGCTGCTTATGACATGACAAATTTTATGTCCTTTAAGATGTCAAGAATCAGAGAGAAATGAAAAGAACAAGTGCAAGAAAGATTACATTGACTAGATTTGAGGTGGGTGTAGTCTTTATATGAGCCAGCCACTTGTGCATCTTATTTGTTCAGAGAGCAGGTTCCGTTCACTCCTGGTGTGCACATATCAAGATGTATAAAAGAACCTTTGCCATGCTAAACAGTGACACTCTAAATGGCCTCCCAACTGGCAGCTTTTGTGTTGTGAAGAGGACCAGCTTGTCAGCTTCAAAGGTGAAATTTATGTCAAGAAGAGCAGCACAAAACAACTTTATGAAACGGCTGCTTTTGAAGTAATGTGGCCTTCTCCTTCTGGTAAATTATGTGAAACACGGCATCTCAGACAAACACTCACAGACAAACACACACAGACACAGAGAAAGAAAGAGAGAGAGCAAGCAGTTAAGGATTCTTATATATAATCATTCATAATCTGGCAAAGAAAATTAGTAGATTTTTTTTAAGCTGACATAAAAATTTATCACTTAATTGACCCTATTGTCATCATGATTCATTTAACTTTATGTGTATCTATATCAGCAAAACATAGAGAAAGAAAGAAAGAAAGAAAGAAAGAAAGAAACTAAATTGCATTTATTTAGCAATTAGTTTTGTTACACATGTTATATGTAAATTTTATATTATGTTTTGTTTACTTGTTTGTTTGTTTACTTGTTTGTTGTTAAATGCCCTTTTAAATTTACGTTTGATACTTTAAATGAACGACTAAATTTAAATAGTTAATAATGAATGACCATAATTTATGTATAAAAAAAACGTAGCTAGAAAAGAGATACATCTCTCCACTAATTATGGAGCTCATGAAATATCCCTCGCCACATTAGAAAGGAACATAAAATACCAATACCTGAAAATTAATTGGTTATCAAACATGTGAATAGCAACATAAATAATATAATAATATAAATAATAATAATAATAATAATAATAATAATAATAATCATAATAAACCAGCATTTAGCAACTAAATTATTAGTCAAATGCTCCTCAGCTGGACAGCATCATGCTTTCTGGAGTCTTTCTGGAGTCTAACAGACTCGGATTTTATCTCTATCCGTTGGAGTAAAATTTGTGTTAATGTTCAAAAATGGTGAGGATGTGAAGCTATTTTATGCTGTTATGCTTGAGTATTGTGAGAAATCATAGATGCATAAATAATCTACAAAGTGGAACAAATTGTTATATTGTACTTCCCTTTTCTTTTCCTTGAAAAATTCCTTTCTTTTAAATAGAATTAAAGGCACATACAGTATACAACACACACACACACACACACACACACACACACACACACACACACACACGACTGATTTGATTAATCTGTTTTTTTTTCTTTTCTTATTTAACACACACACAAATGCTGAAACATGCAGTGACTAGACACGATTTTACTGTAAAAACATTTAATTTTCAGAAAATTATACAGTTATACTGCTCACTTTTGAAACTCATATCACTTTAAAATATCATACAGCCAAGGTCAACTTTTATTTACTTTAATTATCTGTTTGACTGTTTGATTTTCATAAAATGTTTTGAGCAGATATTGGTAAGTACTACAAGTGCAATTCAAATGATGATAGTCATTATATTCTATAGATATACCGTCTAACATTTATTACAATAAATAACAACATGTTTAACATAAATGCATTTCTATTTTACATACAATGATTTAGCAAAATTCACTATGGGTTAGTTGATATTTTTCCAGATACACAGCAGTCTTCTTGGTTGATTTAACTGTAGCGTACTAGCATGCAAATCATAGTTGTATGCAAACCCATCCTTTTTTATTTAATTTCACACAGTTTGTGTAGTTATAGTAACATGTATAAGGCTTAATTAAATGTTAAAAAAGTTAAATCAGTCACGTATTTTCTTTTTCAAGTTTATACAGTCCTTTGTTTGTACAGTATACATTTTAAAGAAGTTAAAGCATGTACACATACCTCATTAAACACGAAGCAGAAAACGGCAAAACTTCTGATAAAATCTGCCCTCTGCATAATATAAAGTAGCCTAAAATACAAAGCCAAAAGTGCTTTTTTAACAGTTTTTAAATGACACTACAGATCTTCAGGAAAAGGTTGGCATCTTAAGTCCAAAGAGATCCAAAACGTGCTCTCGTCATCAGTTTATGTTTCAAGACTGCAGGTGAGCAGGATGAAGAGACCCACTTTTTTCCTCAATAAGAGCTGCATCCCTCTCCATCATTGCTGCTGTTCTTGGGCATAACTGTGTAACTCCTGGTGTAATGGCAGTTAAGGAGGGCACTGTGCCCAGGGTTGGTGTAGGTTTGATGGGCATGGGCACAGCAGGCAAGCTCTGGGTTCCAGGATGGTGATGGTAAAGCCCCTTCACTGCCACACTGAATGGGGGATAGTCTGATGACACTGGCTCGGACAGCATGCCAACGTGTGGCCACACAGAATTGACCATACCACCCAGCTGAGGGGGCATGGGATAGCCCAGGTGATGCATGACCGATGCAATAGGCAAACCGCTAGCCATCACTCCTTTATAGTCTCGGCCGATCAGACTCTCGATGGCAAACGGATGCTTGAAGCTGCCAGTCTGCCCACCACTGAGCGTGTAGCTCTGAAAGTGGGAAAGTCGGCCCATGGTGCTCAGGTACTCTGGATGTCCCACACCCAGCTTTCCCGAATGATGGTGGGACTGATGCAATGAGTGCTGAGTATGATGGTGAGAATGGTAGGAGTGTAGCAAGGGGCTACTCTTGCATGCCGAATGTTCTACTCGAAGGAGCTTAAAACGTTTGCGGCGGCGCAGGAAGCTGCCATTCTCAAACATGTCTCCACAGTCTGGATGCAGGGCCCAGAAGCTTCCCTTGCCAGGCTGGTCAGGGCGTCGAGGGATCTTAATGAAGCAGTCGTTGAAGGAAAGGTTGTGCCGGAGTGAGTTTTGCCAACGCTGAGTGTTCTCACGGTAATATGGGAAACGGTCCATGATGAATTTGTAGATGTCACTGAGAGGGAGCATCTTCTCAGAGCAACTTTGGATGGCCATGGCGGTCAGAGAGATGTATGAGTATGGAGGTTTCTGGTCACTGTAGGAGTTCTTCCCTGGCCGGGGCATGGCTTTTAAAATTCTCAGATTGCTTCAATCAGAAGCAAGCCAGCATATTCTCTATTTAAAAAAAAAAAAATAATAATAATAATATGAACATTAAATGTTAAAACATTTTTTTTGCTTTCTTTCAATTATTATTTAGCACACTATAGCATTAATTTGATTTAGACTACTTCACCTGTTTGCATTTTTACATCTGCTTTAATTAACCATATGGATACATTTCTCAAAGTAAAGCAATAAATTAATTTAAAAAATAATAATTATAATAATAAATATCAACATGAGTAAGACAAACCAATGTAAAACAGAACGAGTCATTTACAAAGTTACCTTTCTTATGATACTCCTCAAGTGCCTGCGACACAGGTGTCCTCTCAGAGCGCAAGAACTTCTCCTGCAGGGGATGCATGAACTTGGCTTAGACACACAGAGGATCCGCGACGCTTTTGTAAGAATGGCAGAGGTCCAGACCCCCAGCTAGTTGCGTTTTATTATGATGACACTGACTTTTGGACGAATAAGGGGTAAACAGGGGAGTGTCTAAATTCATATGCGTTTAGACCCATTCATCTGCACCAATCAGAGCCAAAGAGCAGCGCGCACACTAATGAGTCTGATAATGATAACACACATTGCAAGACTAATGCTATGCATGTTGGATTTCATGCGCTAGAAATGAATTTTTTGACATTTTTTAAACGTGTCGAATTGCAGAAAAAAAGATTATACTTCATGCTTACTTTCACTGCATTGTGATATTTTTATCTCTCTCACACACGAACATTGTAAAATTAAAAGTAAATCAATACGACAAAACGGGCATTCCCGGTACAAGCCAAAGTATTTATCTAATTAAAATGGTTATATTATTATTTGGTAATCTGTTATGTACATTTGATCATATTTTATGCTGTTTCCTTATTGTACCTACATCTCAGTCTGCTCTTATTACTTAATTGTATATGTATAGAATATAAAAATTATTTTAAAGATGTAAAATATGCACTTCAATATACATACATTTTTGTTGTTGTTCTACGAGACTAATGACTAATAATATGAGAGATTAAAATATTTTATAGTGAAGTGAAGTTCATTTGTTTTAAATATTTTTTAGTGTGAAAAGAATACAGACGTGCATTTAGATTAAATCTTTATTTTTTTCTATACTTCATTATATCATACAATTGCACATTCTCTTGAATAATGTTTAATTATGCACATTTTGTTATCGTTTTTTAGGTTTAAATAACATTTATGTTATTCTGAAATGTGTAATAATAACATATCCGTTTGACTGTTAGTTTAAAGACTTCGAAATTCCATCAAAGTTCATGCATGCGTTAATTATTTCTGGCCTTTGCTTCCACCCGAAAACCACAGTTTAACCTGCAAACATATTTATACTCCTTCACTATGTCTGAGCATTTTCTTTTTTTTTTTCTTCTTTTTTGTTTGTCTTTAATTTTTTTTATTGTGACAAAAAAGCTGAAAGCGCATACATTTCTCAAGAGCGCGCTAGTTTTCATCGGGCCGAGAAAAAAAGTAAACTTGTCAAGCTGTTTGCGCTTTACTCGTATTTCACAAAGATAAACGCTTCTCTACAAAACCTGAGAACATTTACTCCGGTAAACAAAATAACAAAAGCGCCGCCGCTCTTGTGCGGCCAGGTGTCACGGCACGGTCCCACCAGGCGCCTTCTTACTTGGCTTCCCGGCGGGTAGCGAATACATTATATTAATTAAGCCTTCTGTGATTTACCTTCCAGAGAGAGATGTCCAACAATATAATTAAAGGCGTAGTGGTTATATTAGAGATGAATATTCAAAACGGTGTCAATTAATTAGCCAACAGATCCTTCTCATTATTTTCCTGAAGAGCTATGGTTTATCTCTAGTTTAAAGGGTCGAGTCGCGTGCATATTTCACACGCGGCAACACCCAGCGTCATTATCCTCCGGGCTAAATGTATTTTGAAATTCAACCTAAGAATAACGTGCATTTAAAAGCGCCTTTGACACGAATCATGTGGAGCTCTTGGCACAGGAAAGGCCCTCCGATGCAGCAGCGGGAGCGCGCGTGTTCCTCCTAACCGTGTTGTTTAGATCAATATTAAACCTAATCCCACAAAGCGCAGTGTTAAGTAGACAACACACTGATATGCATAAGAAATTAATTAGTCGAGTTTTCGCTGCATTCAACTCCTGGACAAATAACAACTTGTAAAGCGCACCTTCTGGGCATATTGAACATATGCTGGAATTAGCCTTAATTGACTAATTACATAAATTACTCATTAATTTTACAGCACATCAATTATAAAAGATGTATCAATTAATTTGGCATAAATTAAGAGCTGAACGTGGTAAAAACGGAGATGGGGAGATGAGTGCGCTATTGCGGGGCTGTGCAGGGAGGGTCGAGGCGGGAGGGGGCGTCGGCTCTGGGCCGCTACGGGGGGTGGCGATGAATGCTGGGGGCTCGTCTGTTTGTTGCAAGATGCTAATAAATATTTTTCAGCTTTGGGCGAAAGATTCTGACTAACGTCGTACGATAGAAAATAGAGAATCGGTAATAATAATAATGTTAAAGACCCCTTACTTAGTGAGAATAGTAGCGGTTGCCGCAAGGGTGAAGCATTTAAATCAATTAGAGTGATCCTATTGGGAAATGAGACTTTGGCACCAGCAAGAGGACTTCATGGCCTCCAAATGATTTATTGATGCCGATTAACATATGAGTTCCTCATCACACTTAAAGTGATCAAGTTCATCTGTTTAATGTCTCATTTTAAGGCAGTCCTGGTCATCCATTTACACCTTTAAAAATTCAGAGCATTTTTTTTATCAGAGGAATGCTTGGTTATATCAACCCTAAAGCAAAGTTTTAAGATTATGCTTTATCTGTCCACAAACTCTGACAAATATGATGCTGTAAAGGGACACTTGGTGTACAGTATAACTGTCCTTTCTCGTTGCCTCTGGTTTATATATTTAATATAGACAAACTAATTTATCTTCTTACAGTACCTGCATATGTCTAGTTGACATACGCAACAGACTATAAAACCTATTCACATAATATGGAATACATATTTTAGTTTTTCTGTATTTGCATTCTCTCTCTCTCTCTCTCTCTCTCTCTCTCTCTCTCTCTCTCTCTCTCTCTCTCTCTCTCTCTCTGTCGCTCTCTCTCTCTCTCTCTCTCTCTCTCTCTCTCTCTCTCTCTCTCTCTCTCTCTCGCTCTCTCTCTCACTCTCTCTCTCTCTCTTACTTACATTTTTTTTCAACTTACGCACATTAAAACTATCTATCTCTATCCCCCGGTGAGAGCTTAGTGAATCGTGCAGCTGGTATACAATCCACTCACACCCCCAGACACACTAAGGGGCCCTCAGTCAGTGGCCCTTACCTAACAAACCCTTTCCCTATTATTATTCCTTACCTTTAAAAATGCTTATTCCAATTCATTAACCATACCTATTTCACTATAACATCAACATTTCTCCCTATACTTTAATACCTGTTGTAATCCATTCCCAGCAGACCTTTAAAAATCTATTTTGTTCATCATTACAAAGCAGTGGACCACTGACTTTGACATTTATGTCACTTGTACCCTTCTTCAATCTTAAAATGTCCTATATTGGCAGTTGGCTATTTGTGCTAAAAATATTTGGTAAACATGTATTGTATTGTATTATATTATATTATATTATATTATATTATATTATATTATATTATATTATATTATATTATATTATATTATATTATATTATATTATCGTATATTATATTATCGTATATTATATTATATTATATTATAGGTTATTGAATGCTTAATTGACTTGTGAACATTAAGGTATATGCAATTATTTTCAGTGAACTGCATCTCTAAAGTTCCAAGGAGATACTGACTGGATTACAGTTCCATTTCACTGTGCTGAATGTTTTTAGTTATTTCAAAGCATACAACTGTCAAAGATTTTTTTTAGCAAAAATTTTTATCAAAATTTATTTATTCAAGCCTACTGAAACTGTTGGGCTAAACAGTAATATATATATAAATATATATATATATATATATATATATATATATATATATATATATATATATATATATATATATATATATATATATATATATATATATATATAAAAACACTGTGAATTAATTTTATTATTTCATCATTAAATGAATGCATTATTATTTATTATTAAAGTTATCTACCCCTTATATATTAAAAAAAAAATTTTTTGCTGCCACTATATTTGTCCAACATAATGTTTTATAACTGATTTAAATTATCTTTGCCATGATGACATAATACATAATACAAAGTAAAATAATATCTTTCTTGATATTTTTCAAGATACTGGTGTTAAGCTTAAAAGTGCGATTTAAAGGCTTAACTAGGTTAATTAGGCAAGTTAGGGTAATTAGGCATTTCCTTGTATAACAATGGTTTGTTCTGTAAACAATGAAATATTGAATATATTGAGTATTGTTTAAGAGGGCTAATAATATTGACCTAAAACATTAAAAAAAAAAATTTTTTTATTAAAAACTGCTTTTATTCAAGCTGATTTATATTGTAAATATTTATAGTTATATTGTTATTTTGAAAAGCATTCATTCACTTTGAATGTTGATATATATATATATATATATATATATATATATATATATATATATATATATATATATATATATATATATATATATATATATATATATATATATACACACACACAGTAGTCAACATTCGAAGTGAATGAATGCTTTTCAAAATTGAATTCATAATAATGAATTAGAATAAACAGCATTTTAAAAATCTCCATTTTACGATAGTAATATTACAGTAATATTGATCAGTATATTCACAATAATTAATTTACAACCATCTTGAAATGTGTGTGTGTGTGTGTGTGTGTGTGTGTGAGTGTGTGCATGTGTGTGTGTGTTTGCAAGCGCATCACTTATGTTTTTATTGGTCTCCTCTCTCTTTTTGTGACAGGCGTTAATGTATTGTGCCGCCAGAAGGATACAATCTATTTCTCTTCTAGTAAAAATGGAAGTTGTGTTTAACTTTGTGAATTAAAATTGGTAAATACTCAGGAGTTTAGGGTAGAATGTTTCTCTGATGTGATTCACTCTCTCACTATCTCCACACCTCCTCAGCCACTCACTCTGCACAGCCCAATTTTGACCTCTTGAAGCAGTTTGATGGTGTGTTATTGTAGTTACGACCCATCGCAGTTTATTCAGTCCCATTACAGTTTAACTATGTTCATTTCTCCACAGTTTACAGTGCATCTTTCACAGTCAATGCATCAAATGTGCATGCTTCAGGTTATGTCAATTTAAAGATTCAAACACATGACTCAGCAGAAACTCAATACTCACACTTGTGCCATTTCTTAGCTCACGAACATCAGAACACCTATATTTAACAGTTGGCGAAGTCTGAGTTTAAAGTGAATGTACACATTTGTATATTAATATTTCAAATCACAGCAGTCCAAATTAAGGCTGTCCTCATTACCACTGTTATGCCAACAATAAACAACTCTATAACTCTATATCAACCTGATCATTTGTGCAAATTCACAAAATTAACAGATTGCATAGCTGATATAAAAAAATTAGATGACTAATACATTTTTATTACTAAATTGAGGTAAAACTGATGTATTCCTTATTGAACCCAAAATCCTCCTGCACAAAAACTTAAAACACTGACTAACCCTTGATGGAGGTTTAGTTCAGCCCTCTTCATCAGTCAAAAATTTGGGGTGATATTTGATAGCAACCTGCTATTTGACAGCCACATTTGAAGCATCTGTAAAACAGCATTTTTTATCTAACAATGTCATGGGGGGGGGGGGGGGGGGTGTAATATCTCTGTGATTTTGAAATTCATCTTTTTAAGAAGGTTAAATTAAAGAAGGTTCAAACACTTACTGAATCAAGAGCATAGGGGTAAAATGTTTAGAATTTGTATTCTGGGTATTTTCTGTATCTTTTGAAGAGCAGTAAAAAAATATTTGTAGGCAAAAGTGATCAGAAACAGATGATAGCTTATCATACAAAATGTTAAATTCTGCAATACTTTGGTTAACACAATATAAACAAAAAAAACACAGTCTCACCCAGCCTCATCACCATGAGTACTACAATTAAAAACAACACAGCAGATAAACATACTTTTTAAAGCATTAAATAAATTCAAGTGAAAAACCTGTGCAATAACAACCATTTGTCTTGACTGCTAGGGTCTCAGAGTTCAAAAGACACAGTAAGTAAAAGCTCGCTTCCTATCCGAGGGGTGTCGAGCACAGCCCGCTGCTTGTGGGTGGCCGACTAGAGACATCATCTCTCTCCAGCAACAACGTTTTTACTCTCCCCTATTCTACTTCCGCAGCTCTCCCCCAACTCTTAATGTACCCTGTAACACTCACTGTTCTGATTTTCATAAAGCCATTCTTTTCCCCTCACTGCCCAGTGTGTGATACCGGGATATGTGTAAAATAAATGATGTATATAGCTGTAGGGGGAAGACTTCCTCCCCCAGAACTACCTTAGCATCCAGGGAACATTGAACATTAGATCCTCGTTTAGTGAATAAATAAGCATTCAACTGAATGGCAGAGCTCATGTTGGACTTTTGTGCATATTTTACTAGAAAAGGAACTAGGCCATTAGGGAGTTAATATCAAATAAATCTCCACTGGTCGACTGGCAGAAAGGGACCGGCGGCTCTGTAGCGCCCTGTTGGGTTACTAATGACCTGAGCGGGCTTCAAATGAAGCTTTTATATGCATGCCATTTGCAATATGTATATATTTATATATTATCTTCTAATTGTGTTTGAGAAGAGAACAAAGCCATGAGCACAGCATTTAGGATTAGGCCATAAATTCTTACAAAAGGACTGAAAAAGCTTGCTTTGATTAGTGCATGAAACTGAATGCATCCACATGTGTTTGTGCAAACGACAAAATGATACTTAGTCAAGTGTGGCAATAACCATAGAAATCTTACTGGAGATTGCAGTGCTTCAGATGGACTTAAAAAATGCCAAGCTAAGACCATACTTTGTTTCTTTTTGGAAATGTGTAGCCACATTTTTTCTTAATATGGATGTCAGTGGCTACTGGTATTCACCATACTTCTTTTGTGTTGAACAGAAGAATAACACTCATAACAGTTAGGAAAACACTTGAGTAGGGGTGTCAAAGTGATTTTTTACTATGGTGCAGTGCAGAAGAGGATGATTCTGTATGCAGAATGCACTTGAATGCACTCCAAAATCTGACAGACTGATTAGCTGTAGGCTCTAGAACAGTTATCTGAAATGTTGTCATACAGTGTTATGCCTGGATTTCATAAATAGCCTTGCATTTACTAACACAGACTATAGTTTAAGTGTTTGGAAGTAGTTTGCGTTTTCCTCCTGTAGAAAAACGTCATAAGAACAATGCTTAGTGGCTCAATGTATTACAACAGTGTTTTTAAAAGTCTAAACACTTTATTGATATAGTATACAACCAAGCACGAGTCACAGGTAATGAAGAATTAAGCATTTCTCCCAAAGAAAACCCTGTCTAAGCAAAATGCTAGCAGGCGTCTGTAGCTCCGCTCACACTCTGCCTCTTTTCAGAGTTGGTGCGATGACGCGCGTACAAAATGGCGACGGTTGGCCACACCTACTTGTAGCTTCTTTTGCATTCTTCAGAAACCTATGGGTTACGTCACGGATACTACGTCCAAATCTTTTACAGTGTATGGTTTACACCAAAAACATGAATTAAGTAATCGTGTGAGTAGATTACATGTAAAATCAATGCTAATGCATGAATGGAAACTAAATAATTGCCACACAGCACTAATGATGCAGAATGCATTGTCTCCCACACAAGTTCAAATAACTGAACTCAACCAAAGTGATGTGGAGATCCGTGCTCATTCATTTAAATTTATTATGTTGTGTGATGCTGCTCAAGCATACATGAGCAAACTCTGGGATGCATGTCAGTTTGCCAACACATGTCGCATTGCAATTCGTTTTTTAGTTTACGTGATTTAAAAAAAAAAAAAAATTGAATTTAAAATTATATTTAACCTACCAATAATCATACCCTAATCTTAACTAATGATTTACCGGTAGCACTTTAAATTAAGGTGCACATATGTAAGGGATAATCAATAGTTTACTGTGTGTTTAAGGATTTTAATGCATGACATGAAGGCAAAGAATCATATGACCATTTATCATCCCGCTTGTTCCATGGCCATTTGCTAAGGTAGGCCTGTACTCAAGTTCAAACTAGTTTTGCTCTTTGCAGGGCAATTTTTTAAAATCTGAATTTGCATCAGTTTTGACATGTTAGATTCTCTAGTTCCCCCACTGAATCAGCAATGACAGAGACAGAGTGTGCAGGAGAAAGAGATCATGTATGCGTGTAAAGCCCTGTTCATACCTCATATATGGCCCAATCCCAATTCTTAGCCCTTACCCCTACCCCTCGTTTTGCATGTTCATGTGAAGGGGAGCTTAAAAGCTTAGGGCTAAGGGGAGGGCTAGATAGAGTTTTTTTTAGGACCACACTCGAAACCAAGGAGTAAGAAAATTTCCCAGAATACACCAGCTACAACTGCCCAGATAGCATGCGAATGTGGGCCACTTTAGGCAGTTATGCGGCACTGGTGGTATTCCTTCAGCCCAGACAAAATGGATGTGAGCCTGAAGTGGCCCACCTGTCCAATGGCAAAGGCAAAGGGGGGCCAAAGATTCAAATTCATATATGGACCATTTAAGGCAAAGATTTGGTGCTTATGGCAAAATGTAATCTGAAAGTGAGCCTAATGTTGTCCATGTGGAAAATGATAAATTTGGCCCAAATGATGGAGGACAAATGTGGGCCACAGTTGGCAAAAATGTGGCATAGTCATTTAAGGGTAGTCTGGGTCTAAACCTAAAGTGGCTCACGTGTAAGTGCAAATGTGGCCTAGTTATCTTAAAACATGTGTGTGCCATTTTTGTCAAATATTTGGCACAGTAGGCTCTGGCTAATGCAGCCGTTAGCCTATAGTGGCCCAGAGAAGATATAGAAAATGTGGCCCAGTTATCTTAAAACATATGTGGTCCACTTTTGGTGAATATTCGACACAGTAAGCTATGGCTAATGTAGATTTGAGCCTATAGTGGCCAAGAGAAGATATGGCAAATGTGGCCCAGTTATCCTAAAACAAATAAGGGCCACTTTTGGCAAATATTTGGCAGAGTTAGCTCTGGCTAATGTGGCTGTGAGCCTAAAGCGACCCAAAGAAGATATGGCAAATGTGGCCCAGTTATCTTAAAACATATGTGGACCACATAGACTAAAGTCACCATCATGGAGAAAAGTGTTTGCTTTAGTTGGGCTCTTAGCCCTGAACCTCTTAATATGAATGTTCTTTTGGGCTGCTGTAAGTTTTAAGAACTTTCCTTGAAAAGTTTATTGATTACAGCAAACAAGCCAAGTAAAAAAATAAAATAAAATAAAATAAAAAGTGAGACACAACCTGTGATGAAATAATGTAATTCACTGATGTAAACCAATGTTTAATCCATTATTAAAAGTAACATAATAACATGCTTGCACATGCCATAGAATTATGAAGGTTTATAAGCTAAAAAATATTCTACGGTTGACCTTCTGCTCACAGAAACATCAATAGTCAGCATATGAACCTTAACAACGGTGACAATTAACAAAATGAACAAAACTCACAAACATCATAAACAGGATACTAAAAGTGACAAAATCAACAACACCAACATAAACAGAAGAATCAACAGCAAATAATGAAAACTGGAGCATCAATAAGCTATAGAATGTATTCATACTGCAATGCGTGCTGGGATTTTTGTACTTTGCCACACCCAGCAAGTGTAAGGTGTAGGCCAGATCTGGGCCAGAATAAAAGCCAATTGTGGCCCGGAATAGGGTCAGTTCTGGTTCATTTGGTTGAATTCTGGCTGATATGTGATATTGCTATGGCTTAAAAGCATACTTACCTGTATTGGTTCTCGAGGGACGCAGACGCTATTGAAATTTCTGGACTTTGCACCGCTTACTGTGGGCTCATCCTTCACCATTGGCGAGGTTGAGGAGGAATCTCCTAAATATTTATTTGGGGCAGTGTACAGCAAAACCAGTTTGCAATGAAGCTTGCTGTACACGCCACTGCTACATTAATGCTGGCATCACCTGTACCTGTACCACAGCAAGACCTGCTGGCTGCAGGGCTTACCACTCTGAATTAAATCTACATTTCTCTGAATTCTCTGAATGCTGGGTGCCAGATTATTCCTAATTCCACGAGTGGTCACTGCCTGAATCCCATGTACGGCCGTCCCACAACTGGCCACCAGAGCCATGTGACTCTCCAGTGTCTCCTGAACCAGAGCCTCTTGAGCCACTGGGGTTGTCTGAACTGCCAGTTATTCCTGAACCTGACCCCCTGACCCACTTGGGCTGTCTGAACCACTAGTTACTCCTGAACCAGAGCCCCTAACCCACTTGAACTGTGTGAACCGCCAGTGACTCCTGAACTTGAGCCTCCTGACCCACTAGGGTTGTCTAAACCACTGGTACCTCCTGACTCAGAGCCTCCCAAATTTCCCTGTACAGTATGTATCCATTTGACCATTGCCTGTCTTATGCCTCTGAATAAAGCTGCACATGGATCCTCTCTCTGTTGTCACCCATGTGCTGTTACTTACAGTTAATTTACGAATGGCTAATTATATCGGGGTTTTTTGCTTTTACCAATAATATTGTAGTGTTGTGATAACACAGATGTTATACAATGTTTTATTCATTATTAAAAGTAGTGTAGGACGGGCTCCGCTGCGTTAAACGTGCTGGATAAGTTGGTGGTTCATTCTGCTGTGACGACCCCTGATTAATAAAGGGACTTAGCCGAAAAGAAAATGAATGAATGAATGAAAGTAGTGTAATATAATGTTTGCATGCAAAACAACTTGCTTTATGGTAGAATTTTGGTTCAAAGAGACATAGAGAATCAGCTTGTAAACCTCAGCAATGTCAACAATTAATTGAGGTAAAGTTGGTCTTATATTTGCACATCCGTTCAGTGACAACTTTTAGATAACCCTATTTTGTTTACCACACTGTAAAAGTAATTACTCAATGTCTCAAACTTTAGCAAACTGTACTGAAGTTTATAAAGTAAGTTTGACTAAAAGGCTGATTTATACGCATAGTCCTCGCCATGGCTGTCGACATCGCTGATGCGCACCTCTCAAAAAATGTAACTACACGTCGCAACGACGCATAGCACAAGCTCTGCGATTGGTCGGCTTGGTAGCGCTGACGAGTGTGGGCGGGACCGAGAGCTGCGTGAGCCCGGAGTACCGTGAAGGAGCTCCGGATGAAAAGTTTTGTTTTGTGTTTACCTCATGGTTAAAGTTTAGATTAGATTAGATTAGATTCAATTTATTGTCATCACACATGTACAAGTACAAGGCAACGAAATGCAGGTAAATGGAACCCCCCGACTATGCACAGACATCACAACTCCAGGGAAGACAGGTCACAGGAGGTGGAACAGGAAATAAAATACAATCAGGAAAGAGAGGCAAAAAAAAGTCCCTCTCACCTTGCTCTTAAGTTAGAGCAATGTGAGATCAGGGATAAGAAAAAGCCCCAGCAATCTAGCACAAAAACACATGAATGAATCTCTAACATTATTTTTTTCACTTGGTTGTGTTATTTTATATACTTGTTGAACATTGATAATGTTGAAATTCCATCACACAAAGATCTGAGATACATTAAATTGCAAAGTTTAGGTAGGAGTTTGGAGGAGCTTCTCCATTTATGTAAACTTAACGTTAAACTTATACCAAGTGAACTTACAAATTGTGTTACATGTTCTTATTTATTGGCAGACCTTTAAAAATGTAAAGTTTTGGAAGGCCCAGATAAAACTTGATAATGATATAATATAATCTGATGCTGTCATCCAAAGTAATAAGTAATTATATTATATTATATTATATTATATTATATTATATTATATTATTATATTAAATTATATTTTAAGGGTGGCACAGTGGGTAGCAAGATCGCCTCACAATTCAATTCATCTTTATTTCTATAGCGCTTTTACAATGTAGATTGTGTCAAAGTAGCATAACATAAACAAATTTAGTAAATTAAAACAGTGTCAGTCCAGTTTTCAGAGTTTAAGTTCAGTTTAGTTCATTCATTCATTCATTCATTCATTCATTCATTCATTCATTCATTTTCTTTTCAGCTCAGTCCCTTTATTAATCTGGGGTCACCACATACACTCGCCCCATACACTCTCATTCACACACACACACTACAGACAATATTAGCTTACCTAATTCACATGTACCACATTGGACTTGTGGGGGAAACCGGAGCACCCGGAAGAAACCTACACGAACGCGGGGAGAACATGCAATTTACACACAGAAATGCCAACCAGCGACCTTCTTGCTGTGGGGTGACAGCACTACCTACTGCACCACCACGTCACCCTAGTTCAGTTCATTGTGGTTTGATTTTCACTGCTGAGAGTCCAAACGTTGAAGAGCAAATCTATCGATGCGCAGCTCCACAAGTCCTGAACCATGCAAGCCAGTGGCGACAGTTGCGACAAACTTCACCAATTGGCCAAAGTGAAGGAAAAAACCTAGAGAGAAAGCATGCTCAGTTGGGCATGACCATTTCTCCTATGGCCAAACTTCTTGTGTAGAGCTGCAGTCTAGGCACGTCCAGGAGCTGGACGTCTATCGTGAAGAAGCTGCAGGTGGGAGAGGTCACCGACTGGTGTTTAGGTTCTGAACAACTTTTCACTTGGTCTCATGCTCTCAACTCCTCCATGACCACCAACGTAGCTGCTCAGAATATGGCCTGGTCAGTGTTTAATTTGTAAATTGCGAGGTCCCGGAAAAGATAGGGGTAACGGATCCGGCACGTTGAGGGAGGTGGTGTCGCGGATGAAAGTGAAGAGCGGGGGGGGGGGGGGGGGGGGGGTCTTGTTGGGTTGTGGCGGGGCATTGGATGGTGGAGGGATGTCGCAGAAAGTGAAGAAGGTTGGGGAGTTGCGGAAGAAAGTAAAAGTGAACAGCTGATGGGGGAGGAGGACGGTAGAGGAGAGGCATTGGTATATGAGGTGCCGGATCAGATTTCAGAGGTGCCAAAAATCTGGATCCGAAATGTTCTGGCACAAATTAAGCCCTGGGCCTGGTCCAGGATTATGGAAACCTCTGGATTAATAAAAAAAGACTAACACAAGCACAGGTGCCGTTCAAATTATAATGTCTTTTGAGAAGTGTTCCCGGCTCCGGTTGCCTTAAATAATGCAGACTAACAATCCTTTAGAGGATTTGGATTTCAAAAGCATTTGTGTTTTATGTGTATGCTAATGCAAAGAGATGTGTCTTTAATCTAGTTTTAAACTGACAGAGTGTTAGAGTTTAGGTGCCAGATATGAGAAAGATCAACCACCAGTTGATTTTGACTTTTACTGCAAGAAGGTCGCTGTTTCTAGCCCTGGCTGGGTCAGTTGGCATTTCTGTGTGGAGTTCTCTCTGTGTTCACGTGTGTTTCCTCTGGGTGCTCTGGTATCCCCCATAGTCCAAAGACATGCGGTATAGGTGAATTGAATAAGCTAAGTTGCCCGTAGTGTATGTGTATGAATAAAAGAGTGTTTGGGTGTTTCCCAGTGTTGGGTTGTGGCTGGAAGGGCATTCACTGCGTAAAATATATGCTGGATAAGATGGCGATTCTGCTGTAGCAACCCCTGATTAACGAAGGGACTAAGCCAAAAATGAATCAATAAATGAATATTTTATTTTATTATATTATATTATGATTTTATATTATTAATACCAATATTATTATTTGTTGACTCTCATTCTTTTCTCTTTTTTTCTCACAGTTTGTCTTATTACATCTACATCTGGCTGTGCAGAGATGGTGGCTCATCTAACACATCCAGGTTGAAGCTTTTAAAACACTTGAAGTTGCTACATAGACACTGTTTGCAAACTAGTGGTACTTAAATAATATTTCTGTATGTATCTTGGTTTTTAACTCACAGTTTTGTTCAGTTTTACTACAGTTAGGGGAAAGAAATCTAAATCTTAAATTGCTTTCTACTATTATTATTATTAGGATTATAATTATTAACAATTGTGTTCAATTTTTTATTTATATTTGCTGGGTTTAAAAATGTAAAAATAAATAAATAGAAATAAAATTGTAGTTCTCCAATAAAATAATTTTCAAGTACAAATAATATATAAACAACAATAAGCTAATATAGTATAAAGTTAAAATAAAATCTACTTACTATTGAAATATATTGAAATTTGGGTGATATGAACAGATGGACATCTTTAGATATATATATATATATATATATATATATATATATATATATATATATATATATATATATATATATATATATATATATATATATAAACAGTTGAAGTCAGAATTATTAGCCCTTCTCTTTATTTTTTCCCCCAATTTCTGAGAAGATTTTTTTTCAACACATTGCTAAACACAATAGTTTTAATAACTCGTTTCTAATAATTGATTTATATTATCTTTGCCATGATGACAGTGAATAATATTTTACTAGATATTTTTCAAGACACTTCTATACAGCTCAAACTCACATTTAAAGGCTTAACTAGGTTAATTAGGTTAACTATGCAGGTTAGGGTAATTAGGCAAGTTATTGTGTAACGATGGTTTGTTCTGTATACAGGCGAAAAAAAATTAGCTTAAAGGGCTAATAATTTTGACTTTAAATTGGTTCATAAAAAATTAATAACTGCTTTTATTTTAGCCGAAATAAAACAAATAAGACTTTCTCCAGAAGAAAAATATTATCAGATATACTGTAAAAATTTCCTTGCTCTGTTAAACATAATTTGGGAAATATTTAAAAAAGAAAAAAAATTCAAAGGGGGGCTAATAATTCTGACTTCAACTGTATATATTATTTATTTATTTATTTATTTTTGCTGTGTTTTGCATCATGTATTCTAAATTATGAAAGGATGAAGCCCTAACTAACAACATACAGTGAAAACCTGTTAAATGATTATCAGCTCATTTCTGTACAATCAGAGTGTCTGAAATTTCACCATACAGCCTCATTCACTAGTCCTCAAATTAGTCAATTATATTAGTCCACTAAATGACCATAAATAAGTGAATTTAGACACTGATGAACACCTGCTGCTAACAAGCACAATCTAAAGCACCAAAGTAGTCATAAAAAATAGCTAATTATTTATTTTTATTTTATGTGATACTACAGCTTCCCAGGAGGGTAAACAAACAATTATGAAGGAATTAATAATTGAGTTTGATACACAAAATCGTGAGAGCTCCAGCAGCACATTTAAGACACACATACATCAGGATATGAACCTCAACTGCATGGTTGCTAAAAAAAAAAAAAAAAGCTGCATAATTCATTCATGCCGCAATGCATGCTGGGTGCCAGCGTAGTACAAAACTCCCAGCACGCATTGCAGCAGGAATAAATTAAGCAGCTTAAAGTTCTTAAAATTTCTTTCTCTGCCTTTATTTTATTTTGTTTTTTGGGGGTAACATTTTAGTAGATTGTTTTGTATTGTTCTGGGTGGATTTTTATATTTTATTGTCACCAATGTTGAGATTCAAATTGTTGATGTCTCTGTGTTTTTAAGTTCTGCCATAGATCAAACATTTTCATTGTGAATGGTGTATAGTGGTTTAATTTACATACATTATTAATTTCTCATGCAAAGCTAACAAGATATTCAATGAGCACACAAGCAGGTGAGAATGATTTTGATATCAGTTAATCTCATCAGACTTATTCTTATATTTTCTTTTGGTTTTTCATGTCATATAAATAGTGTTATTAACACAATTAATTATAGCAACCAAAATAAAAACTAGTGTTCAAACAAAAAGTTGAAGAGCCCAACTAAAACAGATGCTGACCTCCATCATGATGATTTAAAATGAGCAACATCAATTTAAGAGCTTTTGTTCATGTGACAGAAATAAAGCCTATAAGGTCAATAATAAGTGAAGCTCCTGATGGTTGTGGAGATGTTTAATGATCTTCTGAGATCTTGAAAAATCCAAATTTTTAATTGTGTAATTTGTTTTATCTTCATTAATTATTATTTTTATGAAAAATTTTGGTTGTAATTTGTGTTATTTGGTCTTGTGTTACTTTTCTTAAGTGATTCTGCTTGTTAGCAGTTCATCAATTATTCTCAATCCTCCTTTAATTAGACATTTAATTATCTCATTAACTTCATCACTATCTTAGTGTTCAACCCTCTGTAGTGAGGACACTAGTGATGATTTTGCTCTGCGATTTAAGGGGTTAAATTTGTTCACTGTGGAATGTATTTTTAACAGAATTATTCTGTAACTAGAATTTACAAATGTTAAAAATAGTAAATTACTGGTCATCACAGCTGCCAGTATTTTCCCATAAAATCAAGAAGAAGAAAAAAAACAGCACAATAGCGTAAAACCTTTTTTGTGTCACCATTGTGCAGGATAGTAGCGCCTGTGTTCAAGTCCAAGATGAACTAAGAATGTCTGACGTTATGCTGCTTCTTTTTTATTTAAAGTTAACTGTGTAGTTACTAATGTAGTGGAAATCTGTTTGCTAGTTTCAATCACATATGAACACATTAATGCATTTAATGATTTTACATTTTTGTGCATTAAGCTACATTTTTGTGAACTGAACATTGTATCAGTTAATGAAATATGGTTATTTTTCCGTAAATTTAAACAGTTCTATAAAACTTCTGTATTTTTTACAGAAAAATTCTGTCAACCACAGCTGCCAGTGTTTTTCTGTAAATTATTTCCGATATTTTTTTAATAGAATCATCATTGAAGGCATCCAAAATACTTCACTTTAGACAATGTGGCAGTAGTGCTGCTAAAGGAATGCTATTCGTGGTGCTGTATATTAACCTATGCCCTATCTTGTATTTATCAGCTGCCAACCTGACAATTTTTATTTATTTGTTTATATTAGGTCTCTGCAGAATTAAACCCCAATCCCAATTCTACCCCTTAGCACTTCCCCTCCCCCCCTATACTCCTTGTTTTGCGCGGTCCCGTGAAGGGGTAGGGGTGTCCCAATTCTCTTTAGCTTGAAGGCGTAGGGCTAAAGGGAAGGGGTAAATACCCTTTTGAATAAAGATTTTTTTAGGACCAAACCTCGAAACCAAGGGGTACGAAGATTTCCCAGAATGTACCAGCTACAACGGCAGGATAGTTGCACCCGGAAGTAAGAAGATCTACAAATTAGTACTTTTTGTCATTATTAAAAAATTTTACAACAAACAAGCATATGTTTTAATATATTTATAACCGTGTTCATGTTTTACTGTCATGCTTTTATTAAAAAATGTTAAAATAAAAAAATCTATAATCCCTAATAATGACTCCTGTATGGCAGTCCCACAACATTCTGTCAATCGATGACACTCGAATACCCTGTCAGAAAAGTCTAGTGGCTGGGAATGACCTTTTTACAGTGTCTGTTATAATGTTAATGTTGATTTTGGTGTGTTTACATCTGAATATGGCCATGTTGTAAATGCACAGTATAATTACGATCTTATTGCCACATAAGATGGTTATGATAACATAATATATGCCTTTTGTAATTTCCTGAAGATAAATACCAAAAAATAACACAACTGGAATAACTACAGCAGTCGCGATTGTCTGATCTCATATGAAGCAAGAGATGGTGATGACATATGAGGACGTGTACAGGTGCTGTAGTGCTGTCCCATTTCTTAGGGGTAACATTTGAAGCCCTTCCCCTACACACTTGTTTTTAGGGGCCAAGGGGAAGGGTTAGAGGTACAAAAATAGAATTGGGATTGGGCCTAAGTAGGATCACAGCATTGGATCAGGTAGGTTTTCTCAATTCATTGTAATTATAAACAATAATTAGTTAGTGATTCATGTCATGCTTATTTTGCATCTGAAATCAATGATTAATTCCTTTTCTTAAGCTTCAAATGTCACATGGAATTGCTTTATGCTTTTGCACTTTTAAAAGCAAAACTTTCCATTCCTTAGTGGCTCTTGATACATTTTACAATGTTTAGAATGTCACCATCATAAGAAAATGTGAAAGCAGCCTTGTTGTCTGCTTCAAGTCCCTCCAAAACTAAAGGGGTACATGGAACTCATTTCACCATTGATCTACTGGTAATTGTTTATTTTGTACTTGTTCTTGATTTTAGGATGTTGAACATGATGAAGCCCAAACTTTGCTGTACAAAACCACCTGAGGAAACCATCTCGTCATTTCCTGTAGGAAGAGGCAGATGCTACAGACCTTTGTGAAGGTGTTGGAATCATAACTGAAAGCATCCAAAAACTTGGACAATGTGGCAAATGCATGTGTTTTATTTTTTATCCTTTTAGTGATTTACGCATTGAACTTGCATTCTCACAAAACCTGAGGTACTCTTTTAAAGTATTTTAAAAACATTTTATGGGACTAGGTGCAATTAATCTGTCAGACAAGGTCCAGGTCCTAGTTTCTGTAAATACTGTAACTTGATGTCAAGACCAGAAAGCAGGAGTTATGCTTTTTTTGTAATGTTGAACAGATGTTGCACTTTTGTTTCAGTACTAATTGCTACTTTTCTTTAACAGTTTCTTTTAACTGAAGCACAAAACATTCAATGGAATTGTTTGAACTATGGTAGAACTTAAAAACACACACATCAACAGTTCTTTGAATCTCAACATTGGTGACAATAAAAAATAAAATAAAAAATCTACCCAGAACAATACAAAACAAACTACTTTTTTTACCCCCAAAATAAAATAATGGCAAGTAAAGAAATTGTAGGAACATTAAACTGCATAATTTATTCATGCTGCAATGGCACCCAGCATGCATTGCGGCATGAATTAATTTAGCAGTTTTATTTTATATAGCAACCCAAGTTAATGTTCATATCCTGATTTTTGATAGCTGTGTGTCTTAAATGTGTTGATGAACACAGTTGATGAAAACATGAAACATCATTAAATTCTTTTAATTGTTTGTAAACTTCTCATGGAAAGCTGTAATTTGTTTATGACTTAACTATTTACTAAATCATCTGTATCAGTTAACTATATACAATTTCCCTATGCATTTCTTGTCAAGTGATGAGTTTCAGAAACATTAGAATTTAACCATAAAGGATCAAGAGCTCAATTAAAGCAGTTTAAAACCCATTATTTACAAAAACAAAGGTTAGATCTTTTACAGTTATTTTCCGTATTTTGTAGTGAAATTAGCTGTTAATCATTTAGAAGCCTCATGTGAGAGAGCAAGCAAGAGAGATCAGAGGAATCAAACTTTACGTATACAGTACAGGTGATGATGTAGACTGCGGTGGTGGAGCTAGGTGATTCTCCCATCTCTGGGTGTTTTGCTGGGTACTTTTAAAAGAACAGATTTTCCCTGAGAGAGCAACAGGTCAGGCAACATGTCTTTTTCAAGACGGTGAGCCATGTCCCCCAGGAGTGAGAGCATGCTTAACAAGCGCTGAATTCTTTTGGCCGTTAGTACATGCCGCTTCTCTGTAGAGCTGTGGGCTGGGTCACACCTAACACATTTGCAAGATTTTATATCAAATGTTGGAATAGTTGGCGGTTCATTCCGCTGTGGTGGCCCCTGATAAAACTAAGCCAAAGGAAAATGAATGAGTTCAATATTACTTTGATACAGTATTCCATAAAGTGAACTTAATGTAGACTTCTAACAGATTGGTAACTACGATCCTTGAAATCATTATTGTTTATAAGAACAAAATATTTAGCCATGTTAGCTTGGTGGTGATCATTTTGATGGATTCTCTTTAAGAAATGTTTTCCCTTTTTTAAGATTTTAGTTTATTTTAATATGGGAATAGTAGTCAAATAAACAACAGATTGTGTGTACAAAAACATCATATTCAATTTGCTGACAATGGTATTAGCTCATTAGTATTGTAGCACGCACTATAAAAATCTCTAAATTTTAAACCTTTACTCCTTTTTCCCAGTCTTATAAAATTGTCATAAAAAGCAGGGCATATAGCAATGGGAGCAGAACCGAGGTTTTAGCTAACAATGGTCCAGTAATTAGCATGTGCAGGAACTGCGTTGGTTAGTAGTCCTCGTGCTGAGGAGTTGATGAACTGTGCTAGAGATAAAACCCTGGAGCCACACACAAATAAATCTGTCATTTCACACTTTATCATATTCATGAGCCTGTGAGTCTTGGTGTGTATCTTTACATATATGTGTGTGTGTGTGTGTGTGTGTGTGCGTGTGTGTGTGTGTGTATGTTTGTAAAGCACATTACAGATGTTACAATAAGTCTGCTTGTGTGTCTCAAATGTTCTAGCTATTTGGGAAAGAATTGCTTTCAAACCAGAAATTTAGTGCCCCAGGAGTGAGTCTACATGCTGCTAGTGTTTTTGCTGTTTGGGTGAAAATGAACGAAGAGCTAACGATGTTTGTCGTGTGTCTCCAAGCCGCCTGTTTGTTTATGCTAGGCCAGTTCTGCCCAGTGCTGCCTGTAAATAATTACCCACACTAATTATGGCCTGGAGTTAGCAAGCACGCTAAATGCTTTTCTGATGAGTACTGCCTTTGGTTAGCAGGTGCTGGGTGGCCCTCCTAGGGACTCAAATTGAAGAGGGGGCCCATATTCCTCTCTCGTGTCCCACAGGCGAATGGGTCGTTTCGCTTCAACATACCCCCCAAAGAATAATGTGCTATACATAGGGGGGTTGTTCTCAGCACAGAGGGCATAACATTGTGTGCAGCTAGCCCCTAGTGTGAGACCCATTACACTGGCCTTAAGATTGTCTTGTTTTTAAGGACCTTTTTCATTAAGACACATCTTCCTAATACAAATCAAAATAAAGGGCTAAGATTTATTGGATGAATCTAACCCGAGATCCAAAGACTTTGTGCTGATAATCAAAGGAATCATGCTTGACAGTTTTGTTGTTATTGTTGCTGCTTCTGCTGTTCTGTTGTTGTTTGTTTATGTATTCTTGTTTATAAATGCAAATTATATTTTGTAAATGTTAGAACAATTTTATCTCTCTCTCTCTCTCTCTCTCTCTCTCTCTCTCTCTCTCTCTCTATATATATATATATATATATATATACATATATGTATATTCCTTAAAAATTTTTATTTTTATCAGGGCTCCTGTGTGTATATTAGGCAAAGAATAAGTTCTTTTCCTGGTCTATAAAGTAAAATAACATAAACAAAGGAGAAAAATGTAAACTTTCAATAGAAATTTCAGATGGCACTTAGAGGTTTTTGCATCTGCACTCTTCATATATATATATATATATATATATATATATATATATATATATATATATATATATTAGTGGTGGGCCGTTATCTCTTATCGCGCAATAAAAAAAATATCGCCGTTAATCTATTCTCAAAGTTGGGTTTGGAGCTCGGTCTATTCTATGCAAGCTATGATGATTTCCACCTTGATATTTTAGCGCGGATGTATACCAGACCGGTGAGCCGTCTGACAAACAAGTGCCCTTCTGAATCAAATCAGCAGGATGCCTGACTTTAACTGCAATTTGGCAGTTTCACACTAACTCATTAAACATTTTTACTAACGCACGCCGATGGAAAGAAAAAACTTTTGCATTTCGTGATGTGTGTGTGTCTGTGTGGGTGCGTGTGTGTGTGAGGTCCTTTACTGACAGCCGTTTGTGTGGATCTTGTCGGTAAATATGCCGAAAAGTCCTACATGATGGTAATAGTTTGATTGCGGTGTTTACTTCAATAATACCACTATTACAGGGGTGTCAAATCCAAACTTGGTAAGGGCCGCACTGAGTGTCGTGAATAAAGTCAGGGGCCGTACATGCACATTTAAAAAAATGTATTTATTGGAGAAAATAAAAGTGTATTAACAACTGTATAACATCTCTTACACTTCATTAAACTACATCTATCAAAATAGCAAGGTTTTAAATTTCATTTTAATTATGACCACATTTGTGTCACAGCAGCTTTTATCTCTATCAAAACATGAAATAAGGTCTCTAACCAATATAAGTATAAAACAGTACAGTAGGCTAGCATAGAACAGTAGTCTACTGTAAAAACAATTTCATATTCAGAAAAACTGATAATAAAACAAAAAGCCAGCAACTGATATACCACATTGTAACAAGCAACAGATGGCTTCTGATATTGTATTATTAAACCTATTCTTTTAGCTTTAAAAAGGCAACCTAATCATGAAATGATCCATGCCATCTGTTGATGCCTACAACTGAAGCAATATATTTATTATTGAGCTATTATAGATAAATGGTAGCCTATATAAAAAATAAATGGTAAGAAAGGTTATTATTTCGATTATTTTGCTTCAAAGGACACTTGTAATATATGAATAAATATATGAATAAATATATGAATAAATATTGTTTCCCACCTTGGTTGAAATTGTCGATATTCTCTATCCACTTTGCGTTTTTTTGCCATTGTGCTAGTCCCAGAACTATTTTACCTTGGCTGTTTCTCAATATGCGTTCTTCAGCGGTCTTGCATCCGTGTTCTCGTGTAACGTCATCATCAGCTGCCGCGTGAAACTTCCCGGATGTGTTCTTGATATCGAGGACGCGCCGATGCAGACTAGAGCACCGAACTCGCGCTGGAAGTCCCAGAAGTCATTGCGACTGGAGGTGGGAAGCGCAGCATTTTATATAGACTTAAAGATATCACTTATTTATCTCAGGAGTTTCCCTAAATGAAACGGTGAATATAAACATTACCATGAGCATCTTAATAAAGGAATAAACACATTAAGGGTGTTTATTTGCTGAAATTCATATTAAAATCTGTTTTATTTGTATTGTGCAGCATATATTTGTTAAGTCTTTATGCAGAGTATATATTTTGAAAAGGGGAAAAACAATAAATCGTTGTATGAACCCTACTGAAAAAAACAGCTTAAACCAGCCTAAGCTGGTTGGCTGGTTGTAGCTGGTTGACAAGGCTGGTTTTAGATGGGTTTTTGCCACTTCCAGGCTGTTTTCCAGCCATTTCCAGCCTGGTCTTAGCTGGTCAAAACCAGCTTGATCAGCTAAGACCAGGCTGGAAATGGCTGGAAACCAGCCTGGAAGTGGCCAAAACCCCTTTAAAACCAGCCTCGTTGACCAGCTGAAACCAGCCAACCAGCCTAGGCTGGTCTAGGCAGTTTTTTTTAGTAGAGAATGCTGCAATGTTTAAGTAATTTTCCATTAAATACACAAGAAGGTCATGTGGCCATCAGGAAGAACGGAGCATCTCATTTCTCAGAGGATGCGTTCCTTGCGGTCTCCCGAGTTCCTTCTTCCGAGGACACCTGGCAAGACTAATCTTCACAAGAACACAAGTCCGTTCTCTGCGTTCTTGGAATTGAGAAACAGCCCTTGTTTACATTTATGCTAACGTCTAAATTAGAGAGCAGGGTGAAGTGCAACAGCACCACCTGTGTCGCAATGTTGCAATGGTCCCAGACCTACTATTTAAAGCGAGCGCGGGCCACTTAAACTTCATTATCAAATCTTGTTGTCTGGCCTGATTAAATGTTTTGACGAATTTCGCCCGCGGGCCTTGTAGTTGACACATGTACACTAATATATGCATACTCCACATGTCTTAATTCCATTTCTGTTTAGTTCAGTTATGACTGTAGTCGGATTAAGATAATCAAAAATCGCTGTTTGGAGCTATGTAGGCCTACAGTTCAAAATTCATGTTTAACTGAAACAGTCAGTAAGTACATCTTATTGAACATAATTTATTTTCATAACCAATTATCATAGTAGAACAGTTTCTCAAGCAGTTTGTGATGCATTATATATATAATCTCATGTAGCCTATTATATAGCCTATTAGTTTATTTTCACACCAACTTGATTAATTTAGAAATTAGTTTCAGTTTACATTATATTTATTTTAATTCTACTTATTTAAAGGTTAAGTTAATTTAAACTGTTTATTTAAAGTGTCCTTGTTATGGATTATAAAAGTAGTTTTGTTTTGGGAGTCCCCAACAACAGGCTGTCATGCATGCAAGGTCAAAAAAATTCTTCATTACTATACAAAATTCATTTCATTTTACCTAATTATGCCAACGACTCCCATATGATTTGTTCAGTGATTCATTTTTCCAAACCTTCCTTTTCCAAAACCCCTCCATGACACTAATCTGCAGTGATTGGTTCGATGACCCATTCTGTTGTAACTGGTCTAGTGCACATGTTGGAAACTAAATGCCCATCGTGGCTTACCAAGACAGTGTTGATGCAACAAGTAGCCATGGCACAGAGTATATGTGTGAGCCCAATGCAAGATAAAAATATTGATGTACAACAGCAGCATTTGTACATACAGCACATTCTTCATCATAACTTCAAGTAATAACAATGACATAAATTCAATATTAATTGACACTTTGGCAAAAGTTGATCTATTTTGAACATTGACCACAACACACACATATGCTTGTTGGAGGTGCCTTGTGTTTGTGGAGGTTTAGACACAATATGTGAATGGCTCCATAGCCAGTTAAGCAGAAAGTTACAAACTGCTATGTGTAACATAGTGAAGTGATCTAGGAAAAAAACTATTTAAGACTAAAAGGGTCACAAAGAGGCCGGATGTAATTTTGATTAATTTCTCAAATATTCGCAAACGTTATAGATTTATATTATGAGACATATTTGATCATCAATGCCACTTTGTTTGACCAACCAATTCCAATGAAAAAAAAAACAGACTACTGAGTACTGGTGTACTGAGTCCTGATCTCCACATAATAAAAAAAATGCATTTGGAGACAGCAAGGACGGCTTCAGATCACCTCTGGAAAAACACTTTCCACACATCTTTTGTTTCACACACAATATAATTTAGAGATGAGGAGAAAACTTGCCATCTCAGTGTCTGAGCATGTACTAAGGCTAACTTTATGATATATATACACACATACATATTCATTTCATTTTCTTTTCAACTTAGGCCATTTATTAATCCGCTGTTGCCACAGCAGAATGAACCGCCAGCTTATCCAGCATGTTTTACACAGCGGATGCCCTTCCAGCTGCATCCCACCACTGGGAAACATCCACACACACTCATTCACACACATACACTACGGACAATTTAGCCTACCCAATTCACCTGTACCATATGTTTTTGGACTGTGGGGGAAACCAGAGCACCACAGGAAACCCACGCTAATGCGGGGAGAACATGCAAAGTCCACACAGAATTGCCAACTGACCCAGCGACCTTCTTGCTGTGAGGCGACAGCACTACCTACTGTGCCACCACGTTGCCCCATATATATATATGTTAAAATAAAATAAAAATAAGAAAATAAATGCATTTACATTGTGTTGTTCTTTTCAAATGTATACAAGGTGATACTCAAAACTCATTGTTTTCAAAATACCATGCACATTTACAGTGTAATAGTGACATGAAATTAGTGCATAATCCAAATGTAGATTGTATTCTTTCTCTTTTTTTGAGAACAACTGAAATGGTGAAACAGTGACAATAAGAACACATTCTTAATTAATTCACACATATGAATATTTTCAGTTTGATTTAACAAACTAAACATACCTAAAATATGAAACACTTAATGAGGAAAAACACTCTCCACAATCTTGATTTGAGGCATGATTTTGTACTTTGGGAATCGAATGGATCATTGGATGATTTGAATGCCAGTTTGTACACAGCTGTGGAGTATTAGTGTCCACCAGAATCACAGTCGACATGCACACTCTGGTGCAGAATGTTTTCAGATGCCCGATGGTGACAAGAACGGGGAGCTAAATTTTGCAGATGGAATTGTGTGATATTTATTTGACTGAGACATACACAAAATATCCCCACCCAAAAGGCCACCCATGAGACCGACCAGATGTTAGGGAAATTTGTTTCAAGGGGAGAGGAAAGGTTATGATATTTTATTTACAAATATGAGGTCAAATAATTTTTTACTAAATAATGAAGGGCACAGACACATTTATAACAAGCACATTTTGATTTCTTTCCAAATTTAAAGGGTTAATGCCCAAGCTTGTAAAACTGGAAAATTTCATTCATTTCAGATGTGATCAATTAATGTGTAAAGATTCAAACACACAATTCAAATAGTTGGACATTATTCTTGGTGGAAATGGACCTTTTTACCAGCATGTTATGTATTTTTTCCTCACGCAACTACTTTGACACTCAGATTTTCTTTTTTTCTTTTCGTTTTCAGTGATCCATGTTTTAAGTATTTTCAAGCTGGATCTATCAAAAGTTTATTCCAAAAACAACTGTGCCACAACTGATAAACATACGCTTGTATATCTGAAAATAAATTGCAACGTAAAATCTACAATGGTGTAAAGCACTAAAACACTTCTACAAACCCATGCTGAACTCTGTCTTTGCGGGAGGGTTGGACAGGGGGGCACCTTATGTGTGCCATCACCAGTGCTGTGTGTGTCTTGTAGCATGTCGCATCAAACTTTTACCCCCCACGGACATGCTCAGTCTGTCTCCCAAACTTGAGCAGACTTGCATTATGTCAGCTCGCGCTTTGCCACCCCATTTGCTGTAGCTGTACTGCTGTGCACACAGACAGACTTATCAATCAAACACGGCTTGATGGATTCTTCAGAACGATGGAACGATCGCCTCAGAAGAGCTGTGGAGTCTCGAAGCGCTTTTTTCTTTGACATAAGGGTATGCAAAGAGAGTAAATGGATGAACGGTTGATTGATTCTTGCCAGCAATGTTGTTGACAGCAGGAAATGTGTTTTGCATTGACTGTGTTTGCATGGGAATTTGCACGGGGCATGAGTTATCGAGCAGGAGTTTGGACCTTAGGCAATTCTACATAATGATGGCAGGTCGGAGAAGCCAAAATTCACTGTTTAACAGTTGCTACCTGTGGAGGGCATGCAGGGAGAAAGTGTACAGCCATAACAAAAAACAAAATAGCACATATTTTGAAGAATATTTTTAGAAAAAAAATAACATATTTTGCTCTTCCAAAAAAAATAATAATAATAAATACTGAATACTGAATTACTATTAAAATCTTTTTTATGCTTATTTATTATTAAAAGGTTTTATCTCATGCGCCCATCACCCATAGGCCAAGTCTGACAAAATCCCCATGTTTAGGTGACAATAATGGACTGGCTGCATACGGTGTTCCTGTCAGCTTTACTTTTTTAGTAACAGCCATATTACCCTGCAGCCCAAGACCCAAAACTCATTGAAACAAAGCAGGGCTGAGCTTGGTCAGTGCCTGCATGGGAGAACACATGGGAAAACTAGGTTACTGTTGGAAGTGGTGTTAGAGAGGCCAGCAGGGGCACTCAATTTGTGGTCTATATAAGTACTAATACCCCAATCAAGCAAAGTGAAGACTATACTGTCAGTGAGCACTGTCTTTCGGATGAGATGTTAAACCATGGTCTCTGTGTTTATTAAAAATATCCCATGCCACTTCTCATAAAGAGAAGGGGCGTAACCTTGGCGCAACCATCGGTCCTTACCAATCATGGCCTGCAAATCTTCCCTATCCACCAAACTGGCTCTATCACTGTCTCTCCACACCACCAATAGCTGGTGTGTGGTAAGCACATTGGCGCCTTTGTCCTCTGGCTGCTGTCACATCATCAAAGTGGATGCTGCACAGTGGTGGTGGTGTGGAGAGACCCCACTCATGATTGCGAAGTGCTTTGGGTGTATGGCCATACACGCTAAATGCACTGTATAAACACACATTACATTTTTTTCTCATATTGTCTGTCAGTATTTGGAATAGTATATATTTATTAAGTAGTATATAATAGTAATCTGTTTGCATACACTGTATAATAATGACCTACAAGGGAATAAAACTACTTTCATCAGCAACAGAAGTACATCAACATAATTCTATAAAACGATATGTATGTTTATGGTGTCATTTTGGCAGTGTGTTTGGGTACCTGTTGCCACATTTGTTCTTCAGTAATAAAATGGCAGCTTTTTTATTCTACAGTCAATTTTCAAAGTCCTTGTTCTTTATCTGAACTTATTAAATTTAAGTGCACAAACTAAAAAAATTCACAAAATATACTTCTATAGAACCCTTATAGGGTTGGCAGCATCTCTTCAAGTCCTAGGGGCCCTATCATTCACCCGGTGCAAAAAGACACAATACGTTTTTGGCGCGATTTATTGCTATTTTCAGACCAGCGCAGCCCTAATTTTCATGTTTTGTGCCACGTTGTTATATTAGCAAATCCATTTGCACCACTTTGTGGACTAATGGGTGTTCCGGTCTAAAAAGAAAGTGTGTTAAGGCGCATTGCTATTTTGAAGAACTGAAATAGACAGCACCATTGACCAACTAAAACTTGGTCTAAAGTTCAGTGCAGAGTGCATTAGTTTTACGCCTATGCAGGTCCAAAACACTAACACGTTGCTTAAGACACACAGAATGTACAGCAATACACAAATATCTTTATATATGACAAAAAAAATTAAAGGATTAAAATATTACAAAAAAATATTATTTCCTACATAAATATAAAAACCACTATCTCATGCCTTCTTCATGTTGGGGTGCTTTTTTCAGTATATTCATGACAATTTTCATTTGTATGTTATTATTATTAGCAGTATTATTTATTGTATGCATATTTATATTTGTTTTTAATAAAAACAAGTTTAAATTTGTCCATCTGTTGGGTTTTGGAGATATATGCATCACCATATAGGGGCATAAGAATAGGACGTGTGTTCGCATATAACTCTTACATATAACCAGGCTTTATTATTATTGTTTATTTATTCATTTGCTCTTTATTTATTAGTTTCAGTCTGTAGAACTGAATTTAGAAATAGTTTTGAAACAAATCTTTATGCTTAAGAAACAAAATTAAATATGTAGGCTAATGGATACCTTTAGTGGAGTGAGTTTCTACTGTTTCCTTATCCACGAAAATAAAGGAGTAAAGACGAGTAAAAGTAAAACAAAGAGAAAGTATAGTAAAGAGGCAGAATGGAGGTGGCTCGTTCTTTATCCTTGCACTGCAGATGGTTTGTTTAACTGTTTTCTTGCTAGCACAGCAATAAGTTTTTCCTCTTACAAAGTCCACCATGCAAATAGCAAATGTGCCATGGGCGACGAAACTAACTCTTAAAGGCATTGTGAGATGAGACTCTGATTGGTTTAATACACGTCATGCTCAAAACACATCCATAGCTCATTAAGAGAATAAGCACAACTCTTATAGACCATGTGCCAGGGCGCAAAAGCATATTTTTCTGTCTTAAAAATAGCAAAAGTGGATTCGGACATGCCCTTAATGCTTTTGCACCATGCGCTTTAGAATTTGCGCCTAGATCATTAAAATAGTGCCCCTAGTCTTTGAGATCATTTTATGACTTTGACGACAGCATTTAAGCAATACACAAATATACTTTTTGAAAAGGACACTTAACTCTAGGTTGACTATATACACTGTCCACCTTACAACACCTTGACTTTTCTGATTTTGCCTGTAATGTAATAACATGCACCTTTTGTAAAGTTGCTTTGGAACAATAATTGTTGTGATAAGCGCTACAGAAACAAACTTGAATTGAATTTAATAAACAGCACAATCATTGTCTTCATACTGATTAAACCTAATTAAGTACATTTTTATGAAGAAATTGCATTAAACAAGAGTTGAAATAATGCTACTTTAAGTGCATTTCAAACAAAGTTACTTAAAACTTCGACAAAATATGGAACATTCAACTATAATAACACATAAAGTAAGGTTAACAATTGCACTACAATCACACACTCAAAACAATCAAATTTCATTTCTGATCCTTTTTAAAAGTCATAAAAATGAGATAAACACTTCTACATTAATGTAAAAAAACAAACACCACGAAATGTGTGATTAGCCTTTCCTTCAAACATAAAATAATCATTGTAGACAATTCTTTTCTTTCTATTCACACACTATAAAACACACATGGGGGTCCCATTACATAGCAGAGAAGCTCCTTAAAAAAAGTGTTCAAAAGCAACTATGAAGAGGAGCTGAAAAAAATCCATTCTCCAGAGACAAACAAAACCATTAATTAAAACAAGCTCTCAAACATCAATCTTTCTGCCTGTCACAAAATTATCATAATCTGTGAATGTTAAGAGTCTGTAGAGTAAACAGTTAATTTAGAGGAGTATTAATCAAAAAGTCTGGCTTTCTGTATACCCCCTCTGTGCTGTGGCACTTGTACTTTTTCATCTAGCGCACTTTATACTTTTTACACAGAGAGGGGGCAATTTTAAATGCACTTCATCACGTGTATGCTTATTGGACGTCTGTGCTGTAATTTTTATTAAAATCCTGTTCACCTTCATAATTTAATCAGTTTTATAGTTCTAATTCCTAGACAAGTGATAAACCAGTATATTTGGATATTTTAATTTCTGAATATTTACAAGATAATAATAATACAAAAAAATATTAGCATTTGTCACCTCACATACTGAAGTATCTGGTTGTGTTGTAGTCAAGACCACCTGAACTGAGACCAAGACTAATCTGAGAGATCCAAATTTGTGTATTATTAGTATACTAATATTTATATTGCCAATGTATTTTGGTGCATTTTAACAAAACAGATTTATTAAACAGATATATTTACATCCAAACAGATTTAGAAATAGAAAGATAATACAATTAAATTCAAGCAAAATATTAAAAAAAAAAAAAAAAACTCAACTAAAATTTTGTGGGTTTTTTTTTGCTTCTCCTGATTCTTCTTCTCTTCTTTTTTTTTAATTTGTATTTATTTTTTTCTACAACATGTACATTTCTGTGTACTTGTTTTTAGACCATTATCAGAAGTTTTTTGTTAGATAAAACAGAGATTTGTGAGGGGAATACTTTATATATATATATATATATATATATATATATATATATATATATATATATATATATATATATATATATATATATATATATAAATAAATATATATATATATATATATATATATATATATATATATATATATATATATATATATATATATATATATATATATATATATAGTTACTTCATAATTTTGTCTATATATATATATATATTCTTTTTTTTTTTTGAAGATTTCACTACAGTCTGACAACTGCTATAAATGCAGTAATATGACATCTTCGTTCACTACAGTCTTTGAATTCACAATAAATGGAACACATTACTGGTAAATTGGAAATTTTTTGGCTTTTTAAACAATTGTTTTTATTTTTTTAAACCTTTTTAAATAATGCATGTTATTTTAAAATGTATCTGGAATTATCATAACCTCAGTTTGGACCTGTCATTAAAGTGTAACACCTCTCTGAATGATGTTATGCTGAGGGAGTTCAGAGAATTTCAACCATACTGAAATTTAACTTCACAAGCCTGTTTTTTTTTTTTAACTTTGAACATAAACAGTCTGTTTAAATTATACAGTATAGATGGTGAGGTGAATATATCCTTTAGATTGTTTGAATGCGATGCAATGATATCCACAAATCTTCTCTCTGGTAAATACGATAGAGAAATGTAGAATAAAGAGTCACTGACCGTGTCAATCCAAGTCTCAGAATACTGTGATAGTTCTCCCCGCCACACTTTCTGGAAACCCTACTTATGACCATTTATTATGTTCTTTAAAAACCAATCAACAATCACAGTGTAGTCCATTGAAAGTATGCATCAAACTATCACCATTCATTGAAACCTCCAGGACAACAAGTCCTAAATATTGAAAATACACTCAAATGTAAACACTCACATTTGAGCAGCAACAATAATGTCAAAATACCAACACCAGAGTGAGTTGGTAGCCTTATGGCCTGTTTCCACTGAGTGGTATGGTACGGTACAGTTTGGTTCAGTACGCTTTTATGTCCGTTTCCACTGTCAAAATGCAAATCAAACCATACCGTACCATTTTTTGGGTACCCTTTGCAAAGGGTACCAAGGGTACCAAAAGGCAGAGCTAGACGCGCAGCTGAACATTATTGGTTTTCAGAGATATGTCATTTGCTCGCGCAACAAGCCAGAATGAAAACAAAGGAACCGCCAAATTTTAAATACACAGCCGAGAGACTACACTATAATAATATATACATATAATAACGAGCCATGGTCGACCCGAGTTATAACAAACCTGGTCGTCATCTTGATGAGTCAGTCTAAAGCGCAAGCGGTTTCACTTTCTTGCTTGCGCTCACAAGTGCGTCTATATTTAAAATAACAAACTTTTTGAGCTGATGATAATAACGTGCGCTTGATTATTGACGTGCTTTTGAAACCCGATCCGTTTCAGAAACTGACAAGCGCGAGAGTGACGTACGAAAAAACAAAGCAGAAGCCAGAAAAAACAAAGGAGCAAATTATTTCTTCAGCAAACTGCCATGTTTAACTATTATCATCACCTTTTAAACTATTATGAACTTGAATGATGGAATAACTTTCTAACAAAAGGTTACATGTGCTGCTTAAAATTAAAGACACAGATGAGAGGTTTGCTCTAACTGTGGGCTATATTTCATGGTGTTTTTGAACCTAAATAAGGACTAAATGTATGCTGTGTGTAGTTTTTCTTTAATTGGTAACATATCGGAGACTGTAAGGGTCTGTATGTGTTCATATATGTTGCATTTATTTATTTATTTTATATAATTGCCGACGTTACAGTCGGCTATTTCATTGATCATTGAGTCATTGATCTGCAGTTATACTCAAATTATGTTCATAGAAAAGTTAGTAATAAATATTTATACAGAAGTATTTATGTGTATAAAGCATCTGTTTTGTGAAAAGTGCTTCTCATATGATATGTGAACGACAGTACAGCTTTACTGTAGACATTTTCTCGAGCGAAAATGACGTTGACTGAAACTTTCTGTCATACACCATGCCCGCCAAAAGAGTACCATCGGTACCCTTTTAGCAGTGTAAACGCAAGCCTGATAAAGGTGACCCATACCAAACCGTACTGTACCACTCAGTGGAAATGGGCCATTAGTTCACTGTGCTGTTCCCTCTACCAAACACAACTCGCTTCCTATTCTTCTTCTTCTTCTTGTGGTTTAACGGTGGATCGCAGACTATTAAGTGCATTACCGCCTCCTATCTTTCAAATAGACTATTGACACTGCATACATGAAATTCCTGACTAACCTACCTACCCACACGTAATCACCCATGAATATACCACCAAACTCAGAGACTTCGTTGAGTTTCATTCGGTGCTGCATGTTCCTTCTTTTTTTTTCTTCTTCTTCTTCTTCTGAGTTTTATTGGAGGTTGGTATACAACTTCTTGGTGCATGTCCGCCACCTGAACAAACGAACCAATAAAAAACTTCCTACACAAAAATAGAATTAAAAACTCTGTGCATTCCTCATCTGACTTGTTTTGTAGCTCTTTATCGAAATTAAAATTCATTTTAACTCTTATAATATTTTAAATAAATACTTTCCTTTACCTATTGTACTTTGGACATTTCATAATAAGGTGCTCCACTGTTTCTTCTTGCCCACAATAATCAAATTTTCCAGTCCGAAGTTGTTTCATTTTGTACAATGTACTGTTGAGTCCTGCATGTCCAAATCTAAGTCTTGAACTTATACTCTCTTCCCTCCTATTTATGCTTGTTATTCTTCCTTTATCCCCCTTTTTTGTATACTAAACAACCACCTCCCATTTTTTCCTTCCTCCCATTGTTTTTGCCACATATTTAAAAATAAAAATCGGTTGATTAAATCCTTCATCTCACTTTTACTACATTTTATTTTCATGTCTATAATTAGGTTTCTTGTAGCTTCTTTAGCACTCTTATCTGTCAACTTATTCCCTGTTATTCCACTATGAGATGGAACCTAACAGAACTTGACTTCTAATCCCATCATCTGATGTGATAGTGTTTGCAATATCTCAAGCAACATATCCTTCCTGCTCTCAGAACGCCCACTCTCTAATGTCATCAGTGATGAATTTGAGTCCGAACATACCAGTGCTCTTATTGGTCTGTTTTCCTCAACCCGTTTAAGTGCCATTAGTATTGCCACCATTTCTCCAGTACAAACTGAAAGATCATCTGAGATTCTTTTAATAACTTTTATTCTAAAATCTATTACTGTGTATGTTACCCCCACTATATTTCCACGATCTTTAGATGCATCTGTATATATTAAAACATGATTAAAATATTTGACTTTAAGATGTTTTAGCACCATTTGAATATTAGAATTGCCCTCTTGATTCTCATCTATTCTCTTTACCATCATCTGCAAACAGAGAACAACCTAAAATACATCATTAATCATATATTAAAATAACAAGGGGCTAATTATGCTTCCTTGAGAAGTACCATTTTCCAAACACTCCTAACTTGGATAGTTCTTCCAAATAAAAAGTCTTTAATCCATCTTACCATTTCTCCATTATTTCCTGCTTTCTTTAATTTAATTATCATCCCTTCTCATCAAATCATGTCATAAGCTAAACACTTACTCTAAACACACTTTAGAATCTATAATACTTCTCCCTTTTCTGAATCCATTTTGATAATTTACAATATATCCTTTACTTTCCGTGTAGTATGTTAACCTTTTATTAATCATTCCATAATTTTACATATATGAGGAGTTAATACAATTGGCCTGTAATCAATTGGCCTATTACCTTCCTTCCCTGCTTTACATATTGAAATTATTATTGCATCTTTACATGTTCTATGTAACTTACCACTCTACCATACCCTATTATAAAATTCCAGTAAATTATCTTTATATATATATATCTCACTTAAATTAGACATCATTATATATCATACCCGATCTTTACCTGATGCAAATACTCTATTCTTCTTCTTCTTCTGGTGTTTTATGGCGGTTTGGCAAACCAACGTATAGGTGCATTACCACCACCTACTGAACTGGAGATTATGATTGTACATATTTTAGGGAGAAAGAAAACACTCAAGCTTAAGCTTAAAAAAAAAACTAAATTCTATCCATTATTCCTGTTTTTCAAATATTTCATTAACATTTCCTGAATTCTTTTTCTTAACAAAACTTTTAAAGAAATTATCTCAACATCCAGCTTCCCTAATTCATGGATTAACTGAAACCTCTCTTTTATAAGCAGGACATTCTAAACTGATATGCTTCACTGTTTCCATATCTCAAATTATCACACTTCCCTGATTCATCCTTTCCTATTTTATACAGGCTGTATTTTAATGATGGATGGCCAATCCTTAATCTTGTAATGATGACGTCTTTCTTCCTATTTCCATACCTTTTCCTCTCATTTTCAACATATTCGTTAATCTGGTACCGATGTCTTCCTTTAGTTTTATTGCTCCACACCTGTTGCCACTTTTTATATATCTCAACTGCAACCATTCTTTTAAATTCAATTTTGCTTAAAGCTAATTTAATTTCCATTTGCAAATGATTTAAATCTTTATTTGCCAGCAAATCAGCTTCCTCATTCCTATCTACACCCATATGTGCTGGCACCCAGAGAAATTAAACTAATATTCTTAACTGCCTAATTATGAATAAACTTTGTAAAATTTCAAATACTAAGTCGGGCGACGTAGTGGTGTAGTAGGTAGTGCTGTCCCCTCACAGCAAGAAGGTCGCTGGTTCGAGCCTTGGCTGGGTCAGTTTGCATGTTCTCCCTGCTTTCGCGTGGGTCCAAAGACGTGGTACAGGTGAATTGGGTAGGCTAAATTGTCCGTAGTGTATGTGTGTGAATGAGTGTGTGTGGATGTTTCCCAGAGATGGGTTGCGGCTGGAAGGGCATCCGCTGTGTAAGACAAATACTGGATAAGTTGGCGGCTCATTCCGCTGTGGCGACCCTAGATTAATAAAGGGACTGAGCCGACAAGAAAATGAATGAATGAAGGAATACTAAGTCTTGTTAAGCTTCAGATTTGACACTTTTTGACACCTATTAAGGGCAGGCATTGAGTCTATGCATACTTGTCATGTAAATACTTGTAACCACAGGATTGTGACACTGACAACAGAGTGATGATCCAAATGCAGGTTTGAGGCAGTCAGGCAAGCAATGGTCAACACAGGCAACAGGTGCATGAAGGCAATCCAGAATCATAGTCACAATAACAGGCAGATGCTGACAAGGCTGGCAGCAGGCAGGGATAAACAAAACAACAAAGTGAGGGTAAATACACGGCAAAACAAGACAAAGGAAACGCGTTGTAATGTCACAGGATGTAAACAAGACTCGGCAACTTGAGTGAGTGTGTGTGCTGTTTAAATAGTGTGTGTAATCAGTCTTTGACAATTTTCAGGTGGTGCATGTGTAATCAGTCAGAATGAGGAAGCATGAGTGTGTGAGTGGAGTGCATGTATAAAAATGTAGTCCAACATTGGCGGATTTGTAGTCCATAAGCGATTGAGTGAATTCCAGCGAGAGATTATAATTAGAGAGTTAAGATTGCTGGTGATAGTGACAAAGCCCCCCCTCTAAAGAGAGGCTTCCAGGCGCTCCTAATACAGTTCAGGCGGGAGGTGAAGCGGAGGCAGAACAGGGGGAGGGATGGAGGGCCAGGACCATGCAGCGGAGGCGTACCTGAAACTGGAGTGTGGAGCTGTAGTAGGCCTGGAGCGTGGAGCTGCAGTGGCCCTGGATCATAGAGCTGTGGGATGTCTGGAGGCTTTGGTTCAGCAGGCATAGACATGTCATACACCCACAGTGGGTCAGGAGGCCTAGGCTCAGGAGGTACTGGCAGTGTATTCAACCCCAGTGGGTCAAGAGGCTTAGGTTCAAGATGCACTGACAGTTCATTTAGCCCTAGTGGGTCAGGAGGTTTGAGTTCAGGAGATACTGGTAGTTCCTTTACTTCCAGTGGGTCAGGAGGCTTGGGTTCAGAAGACACTGGCAGTTCCTTTAACTCCAGTGGGTCAGGAGGTTTAGGTTCAAGGAGCACTGGCAGTTCTTTCAACCCCAGTGGGTTATGGGGCTTTGGTTCAAGGAGCACAGTTGTTATTTCAACTCTAGTGGGTCTGGAGGCTTAGGCTCAGAAAGCACTGGTGGTTTATTAAACCACAGTGGGTCAGGAGGCTTTGGTTCAAGGAGTACAGGCAGTTCTTTCAACCCCAGTGGGTCAAGAGGGTTGGGTTCAAGGAGTACAGGCAGTCCTTTCAACCCCAGTGGACCAGGAGGCTTTGATTCAAGGAGCACTGGCAGTTCTTTTAACCCCAGTGGGTCAGGAGGCTTTGGTTCAGGAGACACTGGCAGTTTCTTTAACTCCAGTGGGTCAGGAGGCTTTGGTTCAAGGAGTACTGGCAGTTCTTTCAACCCCAGAGGGTCAGGAGGGTTGTATTCAAGGAGTACTGGCAGTTCTTTCAACCCCAGTGGACCAGGAGGCTTTGATTCAAGGAGCACTGGCAGTTCTTTTAACCCCAGTGGGTCAGGAGGCTTAGGTTCAGGAGACACTGGCAGTTCCTTTAACTCCAGTGGATCAGGAGGCTTTGGTTCAGGGGACACTGGCAGTTCCTTTAACTCCAGTGGGTCAGGAGGCTTTGGTTCAGGGGGCATTGGCAGTTCATACAAGCCCAGCGGATCAGGAGGCCTTGGTTCAGGAGTCACTGGCAGTTTGTATAACCCCAGTGGATCAGGGGGTTTTGGTTCAGGAAGCACCGAAGGTTCATACGGATTAGGCTGCTTTGGGAAGTCACACGGCTCTGGGAGGCATTCGTGGAACTCAGGTGGTAATTCTGGTCCTTTCAGCTCTGGCCTTTCGTGGGATTCAGGTTGCGATTGTGGCCTTTTGTGGATTTCAGAGGTGTGTGGCGCCTGCCATTCAAGGGATTCAGAGGATTCTAGTGTCCGCCATTCAAGTGATTCAGGGATACCTGGCACCCGCCATTCGAGGGACTCAGAGGTGCCTGGTGCCCGCCGTTCGAGGGATTCAGAGATATCTGGTGCCTGATATTCGAGGGATTCAGAGGATTCTAGCACCCCCCATTCAAGGGATTCAGAAGATTCTAGTGCCCGCCATTTACGGGATTCAGAAGTATCTGGTGCCCGCCATTCGAGGGATTCAGAGGATTCTAGCACCCCCCATTCGAGGAATTCAAAGGATTCTAGCGCCCGCTATTCAAGGGTTTCAGAATATTCTAGCACCCACAATTCAAGGGATTTAAAAGTGTCTGGCGCCCGTCATTCGATGGATTCAGAGGTCTCTGGTGCCCACCATTCGGGGGATTCAAGAGGATCTGGCGGCAACCAATCGAGGAGCTCAGACGGCGGCACTGGCAGCGGTGGTGGCAACCTTGGCGGCTCTGGAGGCGACTGAGGATCTGTCGGCTCTGGCGAGGACTGAGGATCTGGCGGCTCTTGCGACGACTGAGGATCTGGCGGCTCTGGCGATGACTGAGGATCTGGCGGCTCTGGTGACGACTGAGTTTATTATTTTAGTTTTCTCCTGTGTTTGTTAGTAGGGAGGTAAGTTTTCTGTATTTTATTTTGTTATTTACTTTTCTAGGGAAGTTTGATCTAATTTAGTTAGCTTTGTTTATTGTCATTTATTTTGGCTGAACCCCTCCCGATGTTATTTTTGCTCCTTATTTCTGTAAAATAAATTATATTTTCTTGTTAAATCTCAGTGGTTGTGTTTTGGTTTATATTTTGTGGAGAGAGAGCGCGGGGGCACCAGGGATTATATTTTTAATCCCTCTTATTTTTGTTGCATTTTAGTTAAACCTCTTTTTGATTAAGGATTTTTAATTTAATTCGTAACAGTGTACTGGCGGTAGCCATTTTGTGCTTGACTGGTCTGTTGGAGGCCATTTTGTCAACTGACTGTGGTCTAGACTGGTGAACAGGAGTCAGGATTACAGGTGATGCCAGCAAAATGGTGTTACTTGATTGGGCAGCAAGCTCCGTTGCCAGATGGTCTTGCTGTCCATTGCCCCCCGCCCAAAAAAAATATTTAGGGGTCTCTTCCACCTCGCCTACTGTGAAGGTTGAACCTTGTAAAGCCACATCCAGTGCTTGCTGGAAAGACAACCGAGGACCATAACGGATGAGAGTGGATTTCAGTGGTTCATTTAGTCTATGATAAAATAAATCAATGAGTACACCGTCCAGGAGGGTGGTGTCATTGGCAATGTCCAGAAAAGAATTAATATGGTCCTCAAGGGAATTCGTACCTTGCCTTAATCTGACGAGACATCCTGCTGGATCCATGTTAGGATGAGTCTTCTGTAACCACAGGATTGTGACACTGACAACAGAGTGATGATCCAAATGCAAGTTTATTGAGGCAGTCAGGCAAGCAATGGTCAACACGGGCAACAGGTGCATGAAGGCAATCCAGAATCGTAGTCACAATAACAGGCAGATGGTCACAAGGCTGGCAGCAGGCAGGGATAAACAAAATAGCAAGGCGAGGGTAAATACACAGCAAAACAAGACAAAGGAAATGCATTGTAATGTCACAGGATGTAAACAAGACTCGGCAACTTGAGTGAGTGTGTGTGCTGCTTAAATAGTGTGTGTAATCAGTCTTTGACAATCCTCCAGTGGTGCGTGTGTAATCAGTCAGAATGAGGAAGCATGAGTGTGTGAGCGGAGTGCATGCATGAAAATGTAGTCCAACAATGGTGGATTTGTAGTCCATAAGCGATTGAGTGAATTCCATCGATCTAGGGAGTTACAATCGCTGGTGATCGTGACAAAACTGACTCATGATATTATAATCTTTTTGCAATTTTTATGTTAAATTGGGGAATATATACTTCAGCAGCAGTTCTTCCATCCTGTAAAAATCTGTAATACAGAATAATACTCTTGTTACATATATTCTTGTACTATTAATTTTGTTGGATTTGTTATTTCCAGGTTTTGAATGCTTTTGTGAATTTGTATATCTATTAATGGCATAGGGAACAACCACAGGGGAATTGTTGGTATAACAACAGAAGGCGCAACTTCCAGATCTTTTTATTCCAATCTGTTTATCTCCTTCCTTACTACCCAACCAAAACTAGCCATTTCTTTGTATTCATATTCAGAATCAGAAAGAGCTTTATTGCCAGGTATGTTCACACATACGAGGAATTTGTTTTTGTGACAGATCTTCTACAGTGCAACAGAATTACAGAGACAGGACAAAAAACAGATAATAAATATATTATAAAAAATAGGAGTAAGTAGTGAATGCATATATACAAATTGACAAGTGTATGTACAGGTATATTACTATATACAACATTATATGTGCAGCTGTTATGTGCAACCTGGCATATAAAGTGTGTTGTGAAATAAATGTTTATGTGTATAAAAGTGTATAGCAAGTAGTGATGTTGGTTCCACAATTATTATCATCAAGTGTCATGAGATGGATTGCCTGAGGGAAGAAACTGTTTCTGTGTCGGGCTGTTCTGGTGCCCAGTGCTCTGTAGCGTCGACCAGAAGGTAATAGTTCAAAGAGGCGGTGAGCTGGGTGTGAGGGGTCCAGAGTGATTTTGGCAGTCCTTTTGCTCGCTCTGGATAAGTACAGTTCTTGGGGAGTAGGAAGGGTTGTACCAGTGATTCGCTCAGCAGTCCGAAATATTCGACGTAGTCTTTGGAGATCGTATTTGGAGATCGTATTTTGAAGATCATATTTTCCCAGTAATCTTTTAAAAGAAGTCTAACTGCATGGTTTTCCAAATGTCCTTTTTTTCTAATCCAATATCTTATTCTCAGCTGTGATCTTCGGTGTTCTAATGGCATCTCTCCCATTTCAACTTGTAATGATGCCACTGGAAAAGATCTTTTTAAGTAATGTTTTATTAGTAGAACTATAAACCATACTCCTGTAATCAATATTTGATCTTATCACAGCATTATAGATTATTTTTAAAGTTATACAACTGGCTGCCCGCTCAACCAGATACTCTGGTAACAATTGTTCCTTAATACATAATGTAACTTGCTTCACTTGCTCTATGGTGGCCTGGAATATATCCAGGTATCCCTCCCCTCTAGCACAAACTAGTGGCTCTTAGAAACATTACAACCACTGTTTATTACACAACAAGTAACCAAATTATAATTATAAAAGCATGTAATGTCTGTTTGTTACAAAGGCATGCAGTTTATACATTTTTTGGTGCAAAGATTCAAATTCATATACGGGCCATTTAAGGCAAAGATCTGGCATGTAATCTGAAGTTAAACTTAATGTGGCCCATGTGAAAAATTATAAATTTGGCTCAAATGATGGAGGACAAATGTGGAACACAGTTGGCAAAAATATGGCATAGTCATTTAAGGGTAATCTGGGTCTAAACCTAATGTGGCTCACACGTGTAAGTGCACATGTGGCCCAGTTATTTTAAAACATATGTTGGCCACTTTTGGCAAATATTTGGCACAGTAAGCTCTGGCTGTTGCGGCTGTGAGCCTATAGTGGCTCAGAGAAAATATGGCAAATGTGGCCCAGTTATTTTAAAACATATATGGGTGACTTTTGGCAAATATTTGGCACAGTAAACTCTGGCTAATGCAGACATTAGCTGCCTAGAGAAGATATGACAAATTTGGCCCAGTTATCCTAAAACAAATGTGGGCTACTTTTGGCAAATATTTGGCAGAGTTAGCTCTGGCTAATGTGGCTGTGAGTCTAAAACAGCCCATAGAAGATATGGCAAATGTGGCCCAGTTATCTTAAAACATATGTGGACCACATAGACTAAAGTCACCATCATGGAGAAAACGTTTGCTTTATTTGGGCTCATAGCCCTCAACCTCTTAATATAAATTTTCTTTTGGATTGCTGTAAGTTTTAAGAACTTTACTTGAAAAGTTTATTCATTAAAGCGAACAAGCCACGTAAAAAAAAAAAATAAAAATAAAAAATTAAGTGAGGCACAACCTGTGATGAAATAATATAATTCACTGATGTTAACAAATGTTTAATCCATTATTAGAAGTAACATAATAACATGCTTGCACATGCTACAGAAATATGAAGGTTTAAAAGCTAAAAAAATTCTATGGTTCAACTTCTGCTCACAGAGACATCAATAATCAGCGTATGAACCTCAACAATGGTGACAATTAACAAATTGAACAAAACTCACAAACATCACAAAAATGATACTAAAAGTGACAAAATCAACAAAGTCAACATAAACAGCAGAATCAAAAGCAAATAATGAAAACTGCATCAATAAGCTATAGTATGTATTCATACTTTCAGAAAGTGTAAGGTGTAGGCCGGATCTGGGCCAGAATAAAAGCAAACTGTGGCCCAGAATAGGGTCAGTTCTGGTTCATTTGGTTAAATTCTATGGCTTAATTGTGGCCCTGATCTGGCAAACAGGAGTGGACCGCCCAAGTGCCATCATTCAATGCGGTATGTGGGCCGGATGTAAGTGTCTGGTGTGGGACGGATTTGAGCCACGTGAATTTTGCTAGCTGGGTTTCCAGTTACAAGCAATAGCAGCTCAACTTACTCTTCATAGTGCTATTTCCAATGCACTATGCTCTATCTATATTTCCCTCATGATGCTGTGATACCTCAAGAACTGGATAAACTTGTTTCACATTTACCAATTCCATATATATTTATGGGTGATTTTAATAGCCACAATCCTTTATGGGGTGAAGACCGTTATGCCAAAGAAAGAAGATTAGAAGTTTTTTGTCAAAAATAAGGATTAATATCTACTGAATGCTAAAACACAAATATATCTTCATCCAGGCAATGGTACCTGTACTGCAATTGATTTGACAATATGCAGTGCTGATCTTTTCCTTGATTGTTCACAGTAAAATAATATTTGACTAGATATTTTTTCAAGACACTTCTATACAGCTTAAAGTTACATTTAAAGGCTTACCTAGGTTAATTAGGTTAACTAGGCAGGTTAGGGTAATTAGGCAAGTGATTGTATAACGATGGTTTGTTCTGTAGACTATTGAAAAAAATATAGCTCAAAGGCGCAGTAGGTAGTGCTGTTACCTCACAGCAAGAAGGTCACTGGTTCGAGCCTCGGCTGGGTCAGTTGGCGTTTCTGTGTGGAGTTTGCATGTTCTCCCTGCGTTCGCGTGGGTTTCCTCCGGGTGCTCCGGTTTCCCCCACATTCCAAAGACATGTGGTACAGGTTATTTGGGTAGGCTAAATTGTTCATAGTGTATGTGTGTGTGAATAAGTGTGTATTAGTTTCCCAGTATAAGTGTGTATTTCCCAGTATAAGTGTGTATGTGTGTGTGAATAAGTAAGTATTAGTTTCCCAGTATAAGTGTGTATTTCCCAGTATAAGTGTGTATTAGTGTGTATTAGGAAGGGCATCCGCTGCATAAAACAAATGCTGGACGGTTCATTCCGCTGTGGCAACCCCAGATTAATAAAGGGATTAAGCCGAAAAGAAAATGAATAAATGAATAACTTAAAGGGGCTAATAATTTTGTTGCTAAAATGGTTTTGAAAATTTAAAGGTGGCCTAATAATACTGACTTCAACTTTATGCATTGAGAAAAATGTATTTCAGAAACCCAAGACAATCAGACATCTATAGAATGCTTCACTCAGCAGTTAACTGCTATAGCAGATGAAACAATTCCAAAGACATCAACAAAACTACAACAAAAGACCAATTAATGGTTTAATGAGCAATGTAAAGCTATTGAAGCACGGAAAAAGGTTTTGAATAAACATTCATCAACTACAAATTACATTAGTTTCAAAATTTGCAGAGCCCTAGCTCGCAGAATCATTAACGAAGCAAAGAAACAAAGTGGGAAACAATTTGTATCAAGTTTAACTTCCTATACTCACATGAAAAAGATCTCTGGAACATGATTCGTAAAATGAAGGCAATGCAAAATGGATCTCATATTCAACATATTAAAAAAAAACAAGGAATACTTCAGATAAAAAAATAATAGCAAATACACTAACTGAATCTTTAAAAAAAAAAAAAATCATCAATAGAAAACGTCCATCCTCAATTTCAACTAATATGAGCACAGCAGGAATGTAAAGAACTGATTATTTTTGTTCCAATAACAAGGAAGTATATAACCAACCTTTTAAAATGGAAGAATTAATGAACTCTTTAAAATGTTCACATGATACACACAGACACACACACACACACACACACAAAGACAGCACCAAGCCAGCGACGCACAGCATCACACTCTCTCTCATTCACACACACACACACACACACACACGCACACACACACACACACACACACACACACACACACATAAACAGCATGCGTGTGTGCTCGCTCGCTCGCTTGCGATATTGTTAGACCGCTCGCTCCCATCCAAATTACACCAGAGTTACCGCCGCTCCCGTGCTTTATTCAGAAATTTATTCTCGCACCGCAAGAAATCTGGTCAGGTCCTGCAGCTCCCGCAGTACAGCAGCGGGAATGCAGACCTCTAGTTCGTATTTATCACATCTTTAGATTAGATTAGATTAGATTCAACTTTATTGTCATTACACATGTACAAGTACAAGGCAACGAAATGCAGTTTAGGTCTAACCAGCAGTGCAATAGCAGCAAGTGCAGGATACAGGTATAAGTTATAAAGTGCAGTTATAGAAAAACTATGGTGATATTTACAGATGGATGTACTATCAACATTATATACAGGTTGTATTAGCTATGAACAGAGATTTGCATAAATGAATATATGTACAGGATGCTATTAATAATCATGAGTGGCAGATAGATAAACATAATTACAAGTTACAAATGTCCATGTGCTGTGGGTATGTACAGTTCAAGTAAATGAATCAGTGCAATGAATATGTGCAAACTTTAAATGTGCAAATGTTAAATAGTGCAGTGATTGTGAGGAGTATAAGTTAGAGGAGTGTGGGGGGTGTATTGGGGGGGCAAAAGAGTCAGTGAGGGGCAGAGTTCAAAAGGAAGACAGCTCTGGGGAAAAAGCTGTTCCTCAGTCTGCTGGTTTTTGTCCGGGGGAGCCTGAAGCGCCTGCCGGAAGGCAGGAGAGAGAACAGTCTGTGAGCAGGGTGAGAGGTGTCCTTAAGAATACTGCGTGCTCGGCGCAGACAGTGTTTCTTCTGGATGTCCTCAATGGCTGGCAGTGTAGTCCCTGTGATGCGTTGGGCAGTTTTCACCACCCGCTGCAGTGCCTTACGCTCAGCAACAGAGCAGCTTCCATACCAGACTGTGACGCAGTTGGTCAGGATGCTTTCTATTGTGCAGCGGTAGAAGTTCACCAGGACGGCTGATGAAAGCTGGTTCTTCTTAAGTTGCCTCAAGAAGAATAGGCGCTGATGAGCCTTCTTGACCAGGCTGGAGGTGTTGGTGGTCCAGGAAAGGTCCTTTGAGATGTGGGTCCCCAGGAACTTGAAGGATGAGACAGGCTCAACGGCCATCCCATTAATGTGGATGGGATCATGCGAGCCTGTTCGTCCCTTCCTGAAGTCCACAATGAGCTCCTTGGTCTTATTGGTGTTAAGGAGCAGATTATTGTCGGTGCACCAAGTGGCCAGATGCTGTATCTTCTCCCTGTAGGCAGTCTCATCATTATTGCTGATTAGACCAATCACTGTGGTGTCATCTGCAAATTTGATGATGGTGTTGGATCTGTTCACAGGCCTACAGTCGATGGTAAAAAGGGAGTAGAGGAAGGGGCTCAGCACGCAGCCCTGTGGTACACCAGTATTGAGTGTGACGGTGGTGGAGCAGATGTGGCCTGATCTAACATTCTGAGGTCTGTTAGTCAGAATGTCCATAACCCAGTTGCAGAGAGACGTGTCGATATCCAGGTCTCTGAGTTTGATCAGTAGCTTAGAGGGTATGACAGTGTTGAATGCTGAGCTGAAGTCAACAAACAGCATTCGTGCATAAGTGTTTTTATTGTCCAGGTGTGTGAGTACAGAGTGCAGTGCTATGGAAACGGCATCTTCTGTGCTCCTGTTGCCACGGTAGGCAAACTGATGTGGGTCCAGTGTGGATGGCAGAGAGTCTTTCAGATGTGCCAGGACCAACCGCTCGAAGCACTTCATGATGATGGGTGTGAGTGCTACAGGGCGGTAGTCATTCAGGCATGTTGGGCTGGAGTGTTTGGGCACCGGCACAATAGAGGTGGTTTTAAAGCATGTTGGCACAGTTGCTAGGTTAAGTGACAGGTTGAAAATGTCTGTGAACACCCCAGCGAGCTGTTCTGCACATGCTTTGAGGATGCGCCCAGGGATACCGTCTGGTCCAGCAGCCTTACGCACATTGATCCGACTCAGTGCGGTGTAGACTTCTGAGGAGGTGAGTGTGATAGGTGAGTGGTCGGTTGAGGTAGTGTTCCTGGTGTAGGGTTCTGTATTGTCTCTTTCAAAGCGGGCATAAAAGTCATTTAGCTCGTTCAGGAAGGAGACATTTGTGGCTGTGGGGGTGGACTGGCTGGGTTTGTAGTTGCTGATGGCCTGGATGCCCTGCCACATGCGCCGAGGATCAGAGTTAGAAAAGTGCTCCTCTAGCTTTAGCTTGTAGCAGTGCTTGGCCTTTTTGATGCCCCTCTTCAGATTAGCCCTGGAAGTGCTGTAGGCCTGTGCATCCCCTGATCTGAATGCAGTGTTGCGTGCCTTCAGCAGGAGGCGCACCTCCTTGTTCATCCATGGCTTTTGATTTGGGTATGTGGTGATCTGTTTCTGGGTTGTAACACTGTCTATGGTGGTGTTGATATATTCCAGAACAGAGGAAGTGTAACTGTCAATGTCTGTGTGAGAGCCACATGTGGCCTGGGAAGCAAACATACTCCAGTCTGTGTGTTCAAACCTGTCCTGGAGTGTGGAGTCCACCCCCGCTGGCCACACTTTGATGGTCCTTACTGATGGCTTCACACGGTTGACGATGGGTGAGTATTTGGGGGTGAGAAACAGACAAAGGTGGTCTGATTGACCCAAGTGGGGGAGGGGGGTCACAGCATATGCTTCAGCCATGTTTGTGTAAACTTGGTCTAAAGTTTTGTTTCCCCTTGTGTGGCAGAAAATGTTCTGATGGAATTTGGGGAGCACTGTCTTTAAGTTTGAGTGATTAAAATCCCCCGCAACAATAAAAGCAGCCTCCGGATGAGCAGTCTGTTGTTTGCTGATGGCTGCATGAAGTTCATTCATAGCAAGCTTGGCATCAGCGTCGGGAGGGATATAAGCAGCAGTTATTATGGTGGAGGTGAACTCCCGTGGCAGATAAAACGGTCTACATTTAACCATTAGAAATTCCAGGTTAACTGAGCAATGTCTCCCAACGACGACAGAGTTTGTGCACCAAGCTTTGTTAATATAAATGCATAATCCTCCGCCTCTGGTCTTACCGGAGTCATCCGCCGTTCTGTCTGCTCGGAATGTTTGATGCTCCGTTAGCGATATAGCGTTGTCTGGTATCCCGCTGTTTAGCCATGTTTCTGTGAAAATCATGACATTACAGTTCCATAATCTTTTGCTGTGGTTGATGCGCAGTCGAATCTCATCCATTTTGTTCACCAGTGACCGTACATTGGCGAGAAAGATGCTGGGTAAAGAGAGCCGGTGTGGTGTTAGCTTTAGCTTAGCTCTTAGCCCGCCGTGCTTCCCCCGTCTTTGTTTACGTTCTCTGCGCCGCCTTCGAGCACTTCCGCCCGGCCGTGTAGGGCTCTGAGGCCCGGGTGTTCTGGCGATCTCAGGGATGAGTCGAAGATTGTTAATAAAACTGTCCGGAGTGCACAAACCAATATCCAAGATGTCCTGTCGGGTGTACGATGTAAAGGCACTGCTGTTCTGTACGAACAGACCCGAAATGAGCAGGAATAATACCGCAAAATTGCAGAAACTGGAGAGACGCTGGGCTTCGCGAACTGAACGCGCCGCCATCTTGCCGTCTCCCTTCCAAACCCGAAATACTGCAAAAGTTGTGTTCTTTTTCGAGACCAGGTCACTTGGTGCGCGACTCGCCATCTTGCCTCATCTCTCTCTCCTTCACACTGTCCCATGATGACAATCACGCACACGCATTTTTAGGCATTAAATAAATAATATTTAATACTTGTCTCCTATATAAGTGCAATGTTTTTAATGATGGTATAACGGTATTGAAACTGACATCGTTGCTAGTTTTAGATCCCACGGCATACCATATTACCGCCCAAGCCTAATGGTGGGATGTCGAACTCAGTGAGAAGGGTCTGACTGCAAACCAGGTGCAAATTCAAGCTAAGCTGCATGCAAAAGCCTGAAGTCTTAATTAGTTTAATTAGGTGTGAAAGTCAGGTAACTAAAAATTAAATCAATGAGAGACTATTTTGTCTTCATGCTGAACTCAGTCTAAGGCCTACCCTCTGATCTGGCTGATTAGGCTCTTTCATCCTCATCCTCTTACTCCTCTCTTTCTCAAATTGTCTCTATTGTTCATATCTAAATTTGGTTGCACCTTTACCACATGTACCCCCCGTGTGTATTCTGGCTCAAATGAAAGCATAGTTGTTACAGAACCAATTCAAACTTTGCCCAGCTGGTAAATAATCACAAAGCTCAAATTTTGCACCGAAATAAAATTACATTAATGATGACATCATTACAGAGACCCAGAAGGGATGTGGTGCTGGGAAAAAAAATGGGTGGGAGGAAAATATATTTAGCGTTCCGTCGCAAAGATGTTTTGTTTTATCTCGCAAAGATGGTTTGCTTGCCCTCGTATATACAGTCAAGCGTGAACCCAGAGTATGAATGCAATTTTTTTCAGTAAATCCCTGATGTGCATATGTAATTTTCTAATACGTGAATGCATTAGAAAATTAATGCTTTAGGAAAGTGATAACCTATTGAAAAAAATTTATTCGATAAACATTTCATTAAAAATATAGGCAAGCATGAACTTTTGCTACTTGTGTTTAATATTTTGCAACATAAGAGCATTACAGTGAATGTAGTTTTGGTGAGTGTGTTTTTTGCCTAATAAGTGTTCATACGATTTGCAAATTGTGCCTAACTGCCTAAACTTTTGCAAGAGTGAAAGAGTAGAAAGGGTGATTAAATCCAAAATGTATGGTTAGGTTGTTGAGAATTTATTTTAGAGAAAAGGTTTCTGCCTTAGGGATTGTGAACAAAAATTGCACATGCTAAAAACTTCTCAGTTCCATTTGATTTAAAATATTGTAACACACTGTCTGTGTTGACAGTAACTTAAAACGTGTTGCCCTTAATCCAATGTGTTAGATGTAACACAGGTTTTGTTAATTTGAACAATTTTTATATTGCAATATCATTGCAATATGTTAACATATTTTAACACTTTACTAATTAACTTAACTTTACTAATTTTCATTTGCAAATTGTGTTTAACTGGCTGAAATTAGGCAAGGTTTTGTCTTTAACGTAAAACATGGATGTGTTAAAAAATAACACAGGTTGTGTTCTTTTTTAACATATTTTATGAGTGTATGAACTTCCTCACACCCACACTAGGAATGTGAGACTCACTGGCTGTGATTGCAACACAGTGGTAATGAAGCAGGTAATGCATGCTTAATGAAGCATAACACATTTAAACACAGCTACACAGGATAGATTAACATCTTGTATACTCACATTATACACCCACTCCAACATTATTACAACAGCAGTGCTCCTCGATCTTTCTAGCTCTCACAGTTTCTCCTCATACATACACACTGACTGCTTAAACACACCTGTGCTATGAAACTCTCTCGCCATCTGCTTGTCTCTGCCCCACTCTACCATTACTGCAGCGTAGTTACTTGACTCTCATGGGCAATTGATTGTGCTGATAATAGACAGGGCAAACATCCTCATTAGATTTGAATAATGTTTTTATTATTAGTATTTTGGACTTTTGGCTTGTTTGTTGAACAGAGATCACAGAGAGAAGGATAATTGGACTGAGACAGGTTTCATCATAAGTCCATACACTTAAAAAATAATTTCATATTTAATAGGATACAGACAAAAAAAAAAAAAAAATCAAATGATCTGCAAGTGCAGTAAGCTGATTATACTTGGTAACGTATAGGCTTTGACGTGTGACTTCATTTCTGTCACATCTACATTAAAATTTGATAATTAGCAGGGGTTTATTTTTTTTATTTAAAAGGTTTCATTAGACCTTACCAGCATGGTGATCAGAGGCTGCTTTAGGGCTCTTGATCCTTTACACTTTTACTTTAATGTTTCTTTGGCTGTTATGATTGTGTTTTTGAAACTCATCAATTATGTCAATAAAAGCTAAGAAAATGTTATATAATTACAATTACAGTTGATGTACTAACCGAAACGTAATAAGGTAAGTTATAGAAAAACTCAAAATTATCAATTGTGAATTGTTTGGGTAAACATAGCTTTACAAACAATTATGATGGAATTAAATAATGCTTTATGCACAAGACCTTGAGAGCTCTCCATTCATTCATTCATTCATTCATTTTCTCTTCGGCTTAGTCCCTTTATTAATCAGGGGTCACCACAGCGGAGTGAACTGCCAACTTATCCAGAACATGTTTTATGCAGCAGATGCCCTTCCAGCTGCAACCCAACATTGGGAAACACCCACACACTCTTGCACACACTCACATACACTACAGTCAATTTAGCTTATTCAATTCACCTGTACCGCATGTCTTTGGACTGCGGGGGAGACCGGAGCACCACTGGGAAACCCACGCGAACGCAGGGAGAACATGCAAACTCCACACAGAAATGCCAACTGACCCAGTGACCTTCTTGCTGTGAGGCGATTGTGCTACCCACTGCGCCACTGTGCTGCCCTGAGAGCTCTCCATGTCAGATAAATAAGATCTAGCCCGGGACACCAGATCCTGTCTGAAAATGTTTGTTTTTGTGGGTATCCAGACAACAAGCCAGCAGAGCCGCCCAATACCCAAACTTGTTAACCAGTATTAAACTGAATTAAAAATCTTGTATCAATATAGGAATTGTCTGAGAAAACCAGAGAGGAGCAGAAGCAGAACACAAAGTAATAATGATAAAGAAAGAGCAGAGTTTATTGAATAATCTTAGTTGTGTATGATTCAATGCTGAGACTTCGTCTGACAAAAATATACCCAAAAAGTGTTATTATGCCACTGTCACCTCAGCTCGTTCCTGCACTCCAGTCCACTGCTCTCCCTCACCACACACACACACACACACACACACACACACACACACACACACACACACACACACACACACGCGTAAACCTTCACCTGATTACTGATTACCTGCACCTGCACCCGCAATCACCAGCCACCATAAAAACTCACCTCACTCACACAGTCAGCCAGCGGCTGGAATTAAAGACACATGGTCCTCTGTGGATGTTTCTTCTTTTCCTTTGCCTGAGAATGCAGTGGCATCTATTTAAGGGAAGCAATTATTCTTATACTGGCGTTTAGTCACAGCACTGAGCTCATCTACTGAACTATATGTGTTTGAGATCGTTCACCCTCCTTAATGCTATTCACCTGCTTTTCCTACTGCTGTTGTTAATGCCATGTTTGAATAAACGTCCTGGAAATTTACCTTCCTTGTCTTACTTGTGTGGCCATGACAGGCACAAGCAACAGCAATGGAAAATTACTGCTTCACAACATTGTCCAGTGACAATACTGATCTTGAAATTGAGACATTTTTTTTTTCTCTCTTACACAAGTGTTGCTTTAATACACACAGTCATAAGATTATGACAAAATAGAAAAATTAAATAATAATAAAGCAATAACTATAGGAAAATAATAATAAAACATATAATAAAATGACAAATATTCAATAATAATAATCAAATCATTAACTAATAGTCTATAAAATGATAATTATATAAATGACCAATGATCATTTGATACAATAATTAAATGAAGAACAAATTAACATATAACATAAAGAAATGAAAATAAAACAACACAAATTAATGGTTGTTTTCTTGAAACAACATACACACTGTAAAAAGTAATAAGTTGAGTTTACTTAGAAAACCTTTGGAAACTGATTGCCTCAAATTTTTTAAGCAAATTAATTCACCAACTTTGAGTAAATGTTACTAACTATTACTTTGTGTAGGTAACTTGTTTACTTGTATTGGTTACTAAACAACACGAGTACTGATTACTCAATATGACGAGTTCAGTTAACTTGCAAATTGTAGTTATGCTTAGTACACTTTACTTACAGCAAATCAGTCTTCTCAACTAGCCTGCTTAGTTCATATTACAAAACAAAAGCATGGAAACTCATTGCCTCAAATTTAAGAAGCAAATTAGTTCACCAACTTTGAGTAAATACAACTACTATTACTTTGTTTAGGTAACTGGTTTATTTGTATTGGTTACTAGACAACACAGAGTACAGGTAACTCAATCTGCCTTAAATTTCTTTTGAACTCCTGACACTTGATTAGTTATTCACCACTCTCTCAAAAATTATGTTGACTTATTTTATATTAGTGGGTTCCACTTAACTGAATTAGGTTGCGTTTAGGTAACAATGTTTAAGTAAACTTATGCTAATTACATAGTTAATGCAATTATGATGAGTCAGGTCAATTTAACATTCTTGATTTAGTTTTATTGCAAGTTAATTAAGCTCATTTATTACAAAAGGTGTGGTCACCTTCAACCTAAAAAAATCAAGTTCCTTCAACCTAAAAAAAAAAAAAAGTTTCCCTTAATTAAGCAACGTTTATTCCAGACAAAGTTACTTGTAAAATCTAAAAACTACACATCTAGCTGATCATGCAGTTATTTAAAGCAAAAACACCCTTATAATAAAAGTAGCAGTCAGTACTGAAACAAGTACAGCAACTGCTTAACATTACAAAGAAAGCATAACTCCTGTCTTTTGTTCTTGACATCAAGTTACAGTATTTACAGAAATAGTCTATTTGCACTGCATAATTAGCCATAAAATGTTTTTGAAATACTTCAAAAGAGTACCTCAGGCTTTGTGAGAATCCAAGTTCAATGCGTAAATCACGACAAGGATAAAAAAGCATGCATTTGCCACATTGTCCAAGTTTTAAAATGTCTTCAGTCATTATTCCAACACTTTCACAATGGTCTGTAGCATTTGCCTCTTCCTATATGACGAGATGGTTTCATCGGCTTCATCATGTTCAACATCCTAAGATCAAAATCAAGAACAAAATAAACAATTGCCATTAGATCAAGGGTGAAAGGAGTTTTGTTTAGTTCAATACTAAAATAAAATGTAAATAACTTGCCATGTACTCCTGTATGAGTTTTGGTGGATCTTCAAGTAGACAGCAAGGGCTTTCAGGATGCATTCACATTTTCTTATGATGGTGACATTCTAAACAATGTGAAAAAAGCTTTAGTTAGCAATTTAGTTTTAAGATTAATTGCTGTATACTAACATTAAAAGTAGCATTATCAAGTAGCATTATCGCTTCTTCATTAGTTTCATCGCAATTTCATGTGACATTTGAAGCTTAAGAAAAGGAATTAAACGTTGACTGTGGAATGCACAATGAGCATCACATGAACATCTTACAATTTACTGTTTAAAATTACAATGAATTGAAAACCTACCTGATCCAATGCTGTGATCCAACGAAATTCTGCAGATATCTAATATAAACAAATAAATAAAAACCATGAGGTTGGATGCTGATAAATATCTGACCGCATAGGTCAACATACAACACCACGAATAGCATTCCTTTACCAGCACTATTACCACATTGTCCAAATTAAAGTATTTGAATAACGATTCTAACACCTTCACAATGATCTGTGGCATCTGCATCTCATATATGATGAGATGGATTCCCAGGGTGGTGACGGGGTGGTGTTGCACATCGAAGTTCATCGTGTTCAACATAAGCCCTAAGAACAGGCAAAACAAAACAAAAACAATTACCAATTTAATTATTTTTAGGTACATCTTTCATAATTTAGAATAACAAGATGCAAAATACAGATATAAAAAAAAGATATCCATCTGTCCATATCACCCTAATGTCAATACATTTCTATAGTATTGTAACCCTTATTTCTGGCTGTTTCCACCCCAGTCTCTCCAACGTGGGTATCATAAATAAACGCAGGTTACCAGGGTGATAATTCGTTTATTTTTCTTTAGTCTGGAGCATCGACATAACATTCACAAACAGCATTACAACAGCATTGCGTCTCCTGAACTTTTCTCCACTCCCTTTTTTTTCTCCCCCTCCTGCTTTCCGGTCCACCTCCCTTAAAGGAGCCAGAGCACAACAATAACTTTCTTAACTAATACATATTAAACCTTGTAGTAAATAGAAAATCTTTCTAAATAAATTCCATAACATTTTTACATTTAATTATTAATTAACAAAATATATAAGGTTACAGTATGTAGAATTCATTTTAACCAACACGTTCTCACTCCCAACTCGTCATATTTTGATGCTTGGTCAAGAACCCTCGTAGTCAGATTTTAACGAACAGAGTACCCCTTCAGCATCATATTTAGACGTGCAGGTATATTAAGGACGGGTTGTAACTATGATAAATAGGCATAAAAATAATAGGCTACAATAAATAATTTATGGCAGGGCTAGTCAGTTGTCAGCCATCAGGTCTATCTATTCTACTGATTTTTAGAATCATATGAAACACCATTAGGGCCAAAACGTCTGCAACAAACGCGTTTACACATTATCACGTGTTAACACATATTTTACGCGTTAACACGCAACTACCCGTTAACACGTAGGTACGTGTTAACACGTGATTTACGTGTTAACACGCAATTTACGTGTTAACACGTATTTTACGCGTAAACACGCAACTACGCGTTAACACGTAGGTACGTGTTAACACGTGATTTACGTGTTAACACGCAATTTACGTGTTAAAACGTTTTTTTTTTTTAAACTAGAGTAATTTTTAAAGCACTATCATTTAATAATTTCTCCAACCTGCTCATTTTAAAATGTATCAGAATCAGAATCAGTTTTATTGCCAAGTGTGCTTCACACACACAAGGAATTTGTTTTGGCTACAGAAGCTTCCAGTGTACATAAAGTGACAAGTGACAACACAAAATAAATCTGAAAAAGTAAAATAATAATAATAAAAAATGATGAACATTAAACAGATGCGGTTAGTGAAGAAACCTGTATGTTGAGTTGTATGTACAGATTGTTATAAATATACAGGTTATAAGGTGCTGTGTACAAGTGCGAACGTAGAAAGTATTGCATTGTACAGTATATTGATATAAGGTGCTATGTACACGTGCGTATGAGAAAGTATTGCACATATTTATTGCACAGTAGGGGAATATTTAACTGTTCATAAGGTAGACAGCCTGAGGAAAGAAACTTTTCCTGTGTCTGGCTGTTTTTGTGCTTGGTGCTCTGAAGCGCCGACCAGACGGTAACAGTTCGAACAGGTAGTGTGCTGGGTGTGAGGGGTCCAGAGTGATTTTGCGAGCCCTTTTACTCACTCTGGAAGAGTACAGTTCTTGAAGTGTAGGAAGGGTTGTGCCAGTGATTCGTTCAGCAGTCCGGACTATTCGCTGTAGTCTACGGAGGTAGGTTTTGGCAGCTGAGCCGAACCAGACGGCGATTGAAGTGCAGAGGATGGATTGGATGACAGCTGAGTAGAACTGTACGAGTAGCTCCTGTGGCAGGTTGAACTTCATCAGCTGACGAAGGAAGTACAGTCTCTGCTGGGCTTTCTTCACAATAGAGTCTATATGAATGTCCCACTTCAGATCCTGAGAGATGGTGGTGCCCAGGAACCTGAATGACTCTACTGCATCCACAGTGCTGTTCATGATGGTGAGTAGGGGGAGTGCAGGGGGGTTTCTCCTGAAGTCCACCATCATCTCCACTGTTTTTAGCGTGTTCAGCTCCAGGTTGTTGTATCTGCACCATAACGCCAGCCACTCCACCTCCTGTCTGTATGCAGACTCGTCACCGTTCTGGATGAGGACGATAACAGTAGTGTCGTCTGCAAACTTAATGAGTTTGATGGAGGGGTCTTTTGCCGTGCAGTCGTTGGTGTACAGGGAGAAGAGCAGTGGAGAAAGAACACATCCCTGGGGGGCACCAGTGCTGATGGTGCGTCTGTCGGATGTGATTTTGCCCATTCTGACTAGCTGTTGTCTATCTGTCAGAAAGCTGGTGATCCATTGACAGACAAAGCTAGGAACAGAGAGCTGGGCCAGTTTGTACTCAAGCAGTGATGGGGCAATGGTGTTAAAGGCAGAACTGAAGTCCACAACAGAATCCTTGCGTAGTTCCCTGGTTTGTCCAGATGTTGTAGGGTATAATGCAGTCCCATGTTGACTGCATCATCCACAGACCGGTTTGCTCTATAGGCGAACTGCAGGGGGTCCAGCAGGGGTCCAGTGATGTCCTTCAGATATGCTAGCACCAGTCTTTCGAATGACTTCATGGCCACAGATGTTAAGGCCACAGGTCTGTAGTCATTGAGTCCTGTGATCTTTGGCTTCTTCGGGATTGGGATGATAGAGGAGCGCTGAAAGCAGGATGGAACTTTGTGCTGTTCCAGTGATCTATTGAAGATATGTGAGAAAATGGGAGCCAGCTGGTCAGCGCAGGTTCTCAGACAGGCTGGTGAGACACCATCTGGCCCTGGTGCTTTCCTTCTCTTCTGTTTACTGAAGATCTGACGCACATTATCCTCACTGATCTGAAGAGCAGGGAGGGAGAGGAAGATGGCTGGAGGTGTTGATGGCTGTGTAGGGCTATGGTCCAGGCTGTGTTGATGTGCTGTTGATGGCTGTGTAGGGAGATGGTCCGGGCGGGTGTGAGGTATCTGGTCATAGGTGTCAAACCTACAGTAGAACATATTCAGCTCGTTTGCAATATGTTTATTGCTGTCGATACTGGGGGACGGTGTCTTGTAATTAGTGAAATCTTTTAAGCCTCTCCACACTGATGCAGGGTCGTTAGCTGAAAAC